>NW_007726622.1:769173-805593 GCF_000696425.1 Galeopterus variegatus | reverse complement strand
GCCCTCCCGCCAGAAAAGACAAAAAAAAAAAGTACTAATCTGGGCACTTCAGAAGGAAGAATCGTTGGCTGTAGATTCTGATAATCTTACCACCATTTGTTATATAATGCTGATTGCAGAGTAATTACTGTAATATAAATAAGGGTACATTTATTATGTGTTCACTAGGTGCCAGAGACTTTACTAAAGGTTTTACTTGCATTAGCTCATTTAATCCTCACCAGTGAGGTTGGGACTACTATCATCCACATTTTACAGAGAGGAGATTGAGGCTGCAAGGGGTTAAGAAAGTAAGAAAGTTGCTCAAAGATCATACTGCTAGAAGGCCTCAGAGCCAAGGCTCAAATATGTTTGCCTGACAATGAGACCCTAGCCACACTACCATACTGAGGCATCATGCTTTAGTAACCCGAAGGCTGTCAAGGGTGGTACCTTCCATCTCCATTTTCATTTTAAAGTGAAAATGTTAAAGGAGGAAAGAAGGGAAAAGACAGGCTCAAGACCAAATTTCACCACTGTGAGAATTATAGATTTTTTTAAAAAAGAAAAAAACCTGAAAAGCCAGGAGCAAAAAATTATTGTTTTTTAAATTAGAGCTAATTGAGCAATGGTAAGTTTGGAAATTTGTGGTTTAAGGTCAGGAGCAGTGTAGGGACTAGCGGCAACGTTTATTTTGAAAGTGTCAAGGACTGCCACCTCCATTTAGATGCCTTTAATAAATGAGAGTCTAAAATACTCTAAAGAGAATCCGAGCAGAGACTACAAGCCAAGAATCCTTGGCTTACAAAATAATGGGGGCTGCTTCTTCCCAAGTTACCATGCACAGAAGCAAAACTTGGCAGAATCTGAAACAAAGGATTTTGATCCTGTTCCTACCATTGCTTCCAGAGAAGGAAGCAAAACAAACCACCAGGCTGTGTCTACTACGGCTCCTGAGCACCGGGACCCTGCCTGAAAGAGAATCCCACCCTGCTCTCTTCCCCTGGGAAATCAGCCCCTCTGGAGGCAGCCCCAAAAGCCCTAAGCACGGGGCCAGACTTTTCTACCCTTACTTATTTTCTGCAGAGTTCTGTGTCTTGAGGAAATTTTCCACATATAATTGAGCTGCTACTCTGACACCATTTTCATTGAGTAATTCATGGTGATGTCACACCAGCCAGGCACTAGGGGAAGCCCTGCTTTTATGGGTTGGCTCTTCATTTAGGAATTTTTATTTTCTGACTTCCCTCCCTTTTTCGCTGGACTCGACTGCTTTTGAGGCAAGATGCCTGAGTGGTGAAGTGTTGCCTGCTTTTGAGAAAAGGAATTCCTGCTGGTTGAGAGGGGAATGGTTGAGTGAAGGCAAGGTTCGTGTCCTGTAATAGTACATCTTAATTAGAGAGCTGGCAAGAGAGGAAGGATGTGGGCCTGCTGTGGGCTCTGCTACTCCTGATAGGGTTCATCCAGCAGAGCTGAGAAGAGGGGCTGGGGGGGTGCCAGGACTCACAGCCACCCCCCGGAGCCACAATCACTCCCACCTGGGGAGCCAATTGCCTCCTCCCTGGCACCTGGGCAACCACATCTAACCCACAGCCCCACCTTCCTTGCTGGCCTCTGGGCTGCTCTGTGCATTGAGACAGCAAAGGCGAGATTGGCAAAGCTCGCCTGTAAAAGCCTAATCCAAACAGCATGTCCGCTGAGCTCAGCGGGTGACTCATGTGCAGTGATGTGTGAGGCCAACAAGCAGAGATTAGGATCTAGCCCTCCCGCCAGCCTGCCCTCACTTCCTTTGATCAACTCTGATGGTTTTTAATTCTGCAGAAGCAGCTTCCTGCCAGCGGCAAGCAGCTCTAAGCAGAGGCTGGAGCCGTGTCTAGGCTGACTTGCTTGTAAGAGGGGAGGCAGGCGTGTGCTGATGGCACTGGGACTGACAGCCCGGGCTCACAGCCCGCACAGAGCTGAGAGGTGCCCATGGTGACATCAGAAGCTTGCTCCTCAGCCAACACCAGCAAGGCCACGCGTGTGAGCAGCCAGGGCTCTGAACCTACTGCTGGCATTGGTTAGAATCACTGGGTCATAAAGAACAATGGGACTCTCTCTAGGGGACTTTTTTGGGTAAGCTGGGGCATCTCTACGAACAGCGTCTGGCACAAAATGAAGAGCTCTCAGGGTTTCTTCAGTACTATTTCACATCTGTTTTGCTCAAAATGGAACACATTCAGAGTATATTGCTTTCTTGAACTGTTCTTTCCCTGCATGGTTGGAATGTGTTTGCCTCTTGATTCTTCCAAATCCCCTCATTGCCACTGCCAAGCAGAACACCTGAAATCAGTCTCATGCTTTTCCTTCCCATTCCCTCTCTTCCACTGTCTTGCTCTTTCTTTTCTCTCTCTTTCCTTAGAAAGTAGAGCAGTGATTTAAATCATGGCTGCATGTTAGAGCCACCCTGGGAAGGGATGTGGTTTAAAAAATCCCCATGCCCAGGTGCCACCCCAGAATAATTCAATCAGAGTCTTGAGAGTAGAACCAGGCATCATTAGTGCTTAAAGCTCCCATTGTGCAGCCGAAGTTAGGTATCATTGCAATCTTAGGTTCCAATGGCACCATCTGTAAGCTCTAAGAATTGTTCTTCTCTCTTCTTCTGTCCTCCCACCACCATTTAACTTGAGGGTCTTTGGGGACTGGTATGTACTTTTACCAGATTAAAAGTAAGATATTATCTGGATGGGATAACTAGCTTACATATTAAGAAGAATTTGTTCATCTGATTAAAAGTATTTACCATCCTACTGAGAGTTAGCACAGAGAATAAACTCTGTGCTAAGAGGGACTGAAATACAGAATAGGTAGGTCTTGACAGGGAAGAAGGAGGGACTGTTTCGGTACACAGAACAGTGATCGACCAGTGGGAACTTCTGGGAGGTGGATTTGCCTGTGCTGGCAAAGGGCTGTGGGTAAGGCTTCCAGATAAAATAAGGATCACTCACTAGATTTTTACTTTCAGTTGAACAAATAATACCATATCTAGGACATACTTATACTAAAAAATTATTCATTGTTTATCTGAAATTCAAATTTGATTGGACAGCCTGTATTTTATTTGCTAAATCTGGAATCCTAGTTTGGGTGGCAGGCTAGAGAGGAGAATCTTAGGCATTTGAAGGAGAGGTGTGTCTCACGTGGGTGACACCACCCCCGGGGGTTGTGGGGAAAGCATGTAGGCATTTGGAGTTGTCCCAGTGTCTGGGGACTGCTACTGGCATTTGGTGGATGGAGACCAGGATGCTAGTTATACTGTAAGTAGGAGGGATAGTTCCAATGAAGAATTGCCCTATCTAAAACACCAGTAGTGCCCAGACCAGTCTCCCCTACTTCACCGTTTTACTGAGGACTGACCCTATCATCTTCACATAGTTGCTCCCCAGAAAGCAATGCACCAGCTACTCAGAGAGATTTGGATCCTGACCCCCAAGGAAAAAGCCAACCAGACAAATCCCAAGTACTTGCCCCAAAGCCTCCTGTAGTCCAAACCAAACCATATAGTTAGTCCAATGAAATGGATCCCCGAAACTAACTTGTAGCCTTCAAAGCTTGCTGTAAGTATTGCCTCTTTCAGGAAGCCTCCCTTGACTGCTGCAATATTCACTGATCTGTCTCTTCAATTCCTAAAACTCTCTTTCTTCTAATAAATATGCTAATAAAAAAATCAAGTTGAACATACACTGCTAGTAATTCCATGTGTGCTAGCCTGTGAGCTCATCTCTTCAACTAGTCTGGGTACATCAGGAGAGTGTGATCAAGTTCTGGGTGAACTTGGTCAAGTCACTGATACTGCTAGTAATTCCATGTGTGCTAGCCTGTGAGCTCATCTCTTCAGCTAGTCTGGGTACATCAGGAGAGTGTGATCAAGTTCTGGGTGAACTTGGTCAAGTCACTGATTTATTGGTTGGTTTTGCTGTTTATTCTACTTTGCCTGCTTCTTAAAAAAACTCTGGTGGGTCTGAAACATGCAAATAGGCGAGACAGTTAAAGTAAAGACAAAAGGGGAGATGAGAAACCATATAGAGGAAGGAGAAAACCAGGAACCAGATATAAGATAATTTGGTAAATGGATACTAAATTGAAGTCTGAACTTCCTGACAGTTAAATCAAAAAGGGAAATACAATTGGTTATGTCGCTTTTACTGTCCGAAAAAAATGAAGCAACATCAGCTCATGAGGAAATGTAATCTTTTTCATCATGCTAAATTCTAAGTAAAATTTATCACATAGATCCTAAAAGACAGGACTCTGAGAAACCTAATGGACAATGTCTTCGACTGAGTTTTCAGAAGATACAAAAAAATGTGGGGTTTTCCTTTTAATTATTTCTTATATCCACCCCCTAGGAAAGTCAGAACTATAGTATTTAACCTTGGCTCAGCAAAGGCATTTTCATAAGGAGCTAAGCTTACATATTCCAAATGTTTTGGTTTCTGGTGGTCTTATTAACAAAGAGTCACTCAGAAGTTTTCAACTGCCCAGAGATCATATGAAGTTCTTATGTGTGGCTCCCCTAGGAGCTTCTCTGACTGCCTTAAGGAAAAGCTGGGATAGGGTGGAAACTAGGCTTGAGGTTAGGGGTAGAGGAAAGAACGGGAACAGGCACATTCCTCTTGCTCCTACTGTCCTCTCCCCAGGCACTTCCCAGCCACATCCTCCAGAAAGGGATAGAGGAAAACAGTGTGTCACCATCACCCATCCCCCACCCCCTGTCCAGGATAGGATCCTGAGAAGGACTTTGGGGACTGCCTGACCCGTGGATCATCTTTAGTGAGTGCTACACTTTGGGGTTATTTTGCCTCTCTTCTAAAGGCAAGGGACAAATAATTGGATGACTCAAAAAAGAGTTTCCATTTTTGGTTTTATTTGGGGCTTTAAAAAAAGAAAAAACTCCTTTAATGGGTGGGAGACTAAAACAAATAAAAAATAAACTACAGATTAAAAAATCCCTGCTGGACAACATCAGTGAGAGAAAACTGCGGCCTGGGGCTTTGAGGCCCAGAGGCTGTGGGCTGCTGATTAACACACCTATCCCTCTCCCTACCCACCCACTCCATTTCAGATACCAGCCCTAGGGCTTGGTGGCTAGCAGTGGCAAAACAACGATGAATTGCCATAGGTCAAGATTCATTGATTATCAGAAGACTAAGCAGCTGGTCTGGGATGCAAGGTCAAGGCCAAAGGTGCACTTCTCTAACACAGGTTTCGGTCTTGTGTTTTTAGATGGCAGCAGCTTTGATTTCCTTCCTGCTGGTGTGACAAGGATGGCTGGAACAGGCAGAGCTGACCCAGGTGCAAGTGAAGAGGCTGTCTGAGCCACTGCTCCCTTTCCTCTCGTCACTAGGAGAGGGCTCTTGTAGGAGAGAGGCGAACAGCCAGGAAAAGTCATTCCCTTCTTCACTGAGGAGAAGTCAACCTGATTATGCTAGCCTTGCTTGCCTACGGAGATTGCTTCACGGGTCAAAGGATACTGGGCTCAGTGCTGGAATGTGTATACTGGACTCATTTCCAATTCTCCCGCAGGCCAGCAATGTTGACCCATGCCCTCCCCCTCACATGGGATTAGAGAAAGGAGAATGAGGCAAGGTCATTTTTGGCTACTCAGCATCTGAACTCCCTTCCTATGTTTAGGACATTTACGACATTATGAATCTTGGTGCCCTAGGAAAGATGCTCTCTTTTCTAGTCTCCTTTGCAGATAGAACATGGGTACATAACCGAGACTTGGCCAAGCAGGTGCACCTGTTGATGGAATCAGAAATTACTGGCACCATTTAGAATAACAAGTGCTGATGAGGATGTGGGGGAAAGAGAACTCTTCTACACTGTTGGTAGAACTGTAAATTAGTGCAGCCATTAGTTTCTCAACATAGTTGTTTCTCAAACAACTGCAGATAGATCGACCATATGATCCAGCAATCCCACTACTGGGTGTATATCTAAAGAAATGGAAATCATTATGGCAAAAGGGACACCTGCACTCCCATGTTCATTGCAGCTCTATTTACAATAGCTAAACTATGGAACCAACCTAAATGTCCATCGATGGACAACTGGATAAGGAAAATGTGGTATATATACAGCATCGAATACTACTCAGCCATAAAAAAGAATGAAATTCTGCCTTTGCAGTAACATGGATGAGCTTGGAGAAAATTATGTTAAGTGAAATAAGCCAGACGTAGAGAAATACCAGAAAGAGAGAGAGAGAGGAAGGAAGGGAGGGAGCAAGGGAGGGAGGGAGGGAGGAAGGAAGGAAGGAAGAAAGGAAAAAAGAAAGAAAAGAAAAGATCACAATAATATGTTGAACTTTCAGAAGGAGAGAACAAACATAAGGATACTAGAGATGGGGGAGGGAGGGGGGAGTTGGGGAGTAATTGATCAGGTAAGGGACATAAAGAATAATTATGGTCTGTAATAACAAATATGCTAATAAAAAAATCAATCAATAAATAATTTTTAAAAAGAAAAAAAAATTACTGGCACCAACAAATAGGGACCATGGAGAATTCTTTCTGGAGGAGGCTGCAGGGATATAAAAAATATGCAGGCTCCTGGAGCCATGGTGCCATTGGTAGTATCTAGTGTCCAGGGCTGAAGATGGTGGCAGTGCAAGTTGTGACCCAGCATCAGGCAGTGGCAGCAGTGGTATCCTCACCTCACCCGCTCTATGCAGTGATTATGCCTGTTGTGACCTTGGCTGTAATCCTAAATTCCTGGTTCCTGTGTTTTCTGGGCCTGTTTCTCTAGCTTCTCAGTGATTCTATAGGTTGCCCAATAGCATTTCAACAAATTTTTTTTCTGGTTAAATGGGTCAGAGTTGGTTTCTGTTGCTTGCTACTAAGAACCCTGACTGTCCAGCTACAACTGGCTTTGGTCAATCATTTGTAGTTGATTTTTTTTTTCTCTCACTGCCTGCATTCTTCATGCCTCTGCTCTCCTGGCAATTCCACAAGTAATCCAGAAAAGGAGGAATAAGCATGCAGGGAATTTGAGCACAGCTGGGAAGCGAGCCAACAGAACACTGAAGAACTTGAATGTTAGATCCCTTACTTTCTTAGGTGGGGTGAATGCAGGATTAGTGGAACAGAAGGCTGTGGAGCTGTCTATCATCTCTGATTTTTTTTTTTAATTTCTCACTTGGTTGTACAAGTACAATGATATAATGACTACCCATCGAACTAAAAGAACCACCATGGCATGGACCAAGTCTGCCTTATTTGCCCCCAGTATCTAGGTCATTCTAGGTGCTCAGTAAATAGTAAAGGGACAATGATGGAAACTGGAGAAAGAGAATGCAGGGAAAAGAAGCTTAATATATCCGTAAGATCTCTTTAAAAAAGAATTGTCTCAACTCTGTGGGAGCTAAAGATTAAGGGCTGTGAGTCCAGCCAACACTGCAGTTATTTGGTGGTGTTGATTGAGGAGCAAGAGCCTGGAGCTTTAGCCATCAGACAGTCGAAGGCAGAGACGACACAGTCCCAGGCAGGCAGAGCCTGACTTCGGTCTAGCCCAGACAGAATGCCGTTCTATTTCTTCTTGGAAGGAGGCCCCAAGAATGCCTGCAAGCTAAATGGAGATGGCTCTCCAAAAAGCATTTTAAATCCATTTCAAATATTTTGACACTTGGGGCAGGGGGTCGGGGCTGCAATTTGGTTCTAGAAAACCAAGGACAGAGTTTCAGCTACCTTAACTGTACAAGAACTTCAATGCATCTCTTGTAGTAAGCCTGGTTTTGAGAAACATTCTTATTTGGATTTGGGTCCTTGAGGACACATTTGTTACAAACTGACTCAGGCACTAATTTCTGTTTGTGGGATTAACTAGTAAAGTACCTTGGGCAAGTCTCATAACTAACTTCTTAAGCTTCATTTCCCAATTTAAAAATCTCTGGTTTTAAAAGACAGGGCTTGGACAACTACACTCACCAATCTCTTATCTAAAATGTGACATTTCTATTATTTCCCTTAAGGACAAGAACCATGTGTTCTTCAGTATGTCCTTCAGCCCAAGTACAGACCGGGACCACAGCAGGTACAGACAGCCTTCCGTGTGGCCTCGTTCCAGAAAAGCCTGGGCTAGATTCCCCTAGGAACTTTCTCAAGTCAGGACTGATGTCTTGCAGTGGTAAAGCTGAACAGAGGAGAATGCTGGCATTCTTTGACCTGTAACTGCAATCTATAACCAGTTATGGAACTTTTAAACTGCTGTTAGTGCTTAGGTTTGCTGCTGGAGCTGGATTTCCAAGGGGCCCACCTGTAGTCCAGGTTCATCTTTAAATTCACATCGAACAGTAGAATATGGTTATGGGTAACACTTCTCATACTGCCTGGGGTTCATGGGGCAGGGAAGTGTGAAACATCATACATGTGTACATATTTTAAACCCTGTGCTATTCAACTTGGTTTTAACATGTGAAATCTACAGCAACTGTTTTTGCTCAGAGAGGATGCTGCAACTCTTATAGTCCCGGGCTTCAAGTGATAAGCAGATGAGAAGGTCATAAGTGACAGTAGACAGGATGGTCATCTTATTTCCTCTGCTTCCTCCCTGGGGAGAGGCCAAAGGACTCCAGAGAAAAGAGAGAAAGGAAATGAAAACAAGTAAATCCCAGCAGGGGGAGCAGGGAGGAGAGACAGAATAGCAACAGACTTGGGAGCTCAGCTGCCAGCAAAGATCTGATGCCCTGCATTGCTGCAAGGAGAGGAGCCAAGTCTTCCCAAATCCAGGCGCCCCAACACGATTGCAAAAGCCACACCCATTGGCCCACAGACAGCCAACACTGCTGCAGAACCAGTGAGACACCTTGGGAAGCTGCCCAAGTTTCTGGAGACATCTCTGTAAAAGCTGCCTTTCTCCCTGGTGGATGCTTGAACCTCAGGAGAGGGGCGGGGTGAGGGTGGAACCCAGAACTGCTACACAGAGCTGCAAATCTTTTTATTTGAAAGGAAAAGTTAATTTCAGAAATTTTGTTCTCAGTTTTGTAGTCGGGCTGCTAGCCAATTCCGTCTCCCACTGGCAGCGGGCAGGGCTGACTGCGCAAGCGCGGAGACGCTCCCCACGACCAGCTTTGATGTCAACAGAGGTAGGCAGGGCAGGCCCCGGTGGAAAACCGTGAAGTCAGCAGAGTTATCTCCGGCACTCCTCCCTTCCCCTGGCTTCCCCTTTCTCCACCCATTTCCCCCCTCTCCGCTTCCAGCTTCTCATTTCCCAGGGGACCCTGAAACATGAAAACCCGCCGTCATGAGATACAAGGGGGCCAGCTCATGGCTCCAGCTATCAAAGTCTGCTTTTCTCCCAAGTCTAAAACAAACAAAGGCTCGCATTCCATACATTTCCTAAGAAAAGGGAGTGAGTACAGAAACCTTGTCCTTTGTGCTCTCTCAGTTAAACCCCCAAGAGCTTAGGGCCTCAAGTTTGAAGCTGTCTTTTTGCCTCCTGGGGGTTTAAAAAGATTCAAAAGTGCCTCAAACCAATACAGCTGCTTGGTTTATGGCTCAAATTTAAACCACAAATTATAAAATGATAAATCACTGCTCAAGTCTCTTCCAGGAAAGACTATGTTGTGAAGATTAAGTTACAACCTCATGGAGGTATGAGTGAGCCTGTCTGCTGACTAACTCTCACACTCACTTTCCTGCTGGAGATGTTTTTTCTTCAGGAACTTTCACTGTTTTTGAAGACTTTAAACAAAGAAGATGACTGGAGGCAGGAAGAACATGAGGGACTTCTTAACCCATGGAGCTACGGCCTTTATTAGGTAATGGCTGCTTTCATTTTGTAAGAAGCAAAGGGAGTTGAAGAAGTATCTTTGCTCTTGAGCACTTAACTGCCAGAAAACAGTGAGAAATGGCTTTCACGTGGGCAGCTACGCTCACTTCAAACGCTAGTTGGAATGTGAGGCATATAGTAAATCAAAGCTGTTTTAAGGAATTTGGATCTCAAAGTATCTGCCCAGTGATTTGGGCAAGATTACAACATGAATTATTGTATTTTGTTTCCCCCAAAATTAATTCTTTGGAATTCTCTTATAGAGTCTGGCCTAGTAATAGAGGAGTGTGACAAGAAATTAGGCCACATGCATGCTTTGCTGGAATGACGTTCCCTGCCAGCACTTTGGCAGGGAGGAGAGATGAAATACTTGTTTGAGCCTCCTTGCAGGCTCCTTCACACTGACCTCATTTTGATTACCTGGGGCTGCAGGAAGCAGCTTGATCATCCATTGCATTTCTCCAAGGCAGTGTCTTGGTTATACAACTATGACCCGGTTTCTCCATGGCCACTTGAGCCTTGAGGACCATCAGGCCATGAGTCATAAGCACTTTAGCATTTACTCCTAAATTCACCTCCTGTTTATTTCACACCTTAGACTCCTACTTGGGGTAGTTGGGTCCTGGGTGGCAGTTTTTGTTTTCTGATGTCATGTCATGTTATCACCCAACCTATCCGCAGCAGGTCCCCTCCACAGCTGCTACCGTCTCTGCTTTTCCTGAAGTCAGCCCTGTTGTCATTACTGCTGCTTTTTCTGGGCTACTTCAAGTTGTGGAGAGAGTTCTTTTCCTCTGATTATAGCTCTCTGTTCCAATTTTGACTAGTCTGGCGTCTCTATGATTATAGCTCATTAGGACTCCAGAGACTAGAAGGGGCACTTTTTTTTTTATGCTGCCTTGTTTGTTTGTTTGTTTGTTTGTTTTTTAAATAACGTTTATTATAACATTTTTGCAGAGAAGTATAAAGAAGAAAGCAATAATAGCCATTAAGCCCACAGTCCAGATAACCTCTAACGGTATTTTAAGAAAGGAAAGTAATAGATACACATGGAAAGAAAATTTTAAAAGTGGAAAAAGGTATAAAAGGAAAAATAAAAGCTCCCTCTTCTGCCCGAGTCCCTCTTCAAAATATAATCATTATTACTATTTTCTGTGTATTCTCATTACTACGTATTTGTGTATATCCTCTAACAAAATTTTATATAAAAGAGATCTTATATAGTTATTATAATGCACCTTGCTTTTTTCACTTAAAAGGTTATCTCAGAGATTTTTCCACATGTGCAGTGTAGATATATTCCCTGCTTTTAAGGGAATGTGCCTTCCCAGTGAAAGGCACTCGATTAATATGACTCCTGGTCTCTTTCTGTCCTTTTACTTCCTCCACCCCTTGACTTCAGAGTGACTTAATCTGATTAACAAATTTGGAAGAATAACCTAGACAAGTTAGGTTCAACTCTGCCCCTTTCTTCTTAATATCGAGTTGCCTGCAGGGAGTGGGCTTTCTGCTCCCTCAGAGTGGGCAGAACTAGTGAATGTCTACCCTATTCTGTGTTTCACTGGTAGAAGCCTATTTGTCTCTCACTTAATATGAGATAACATACCGTACAGCACCCAACTTAACCTTTATCAGAGGTATTTAGGCCTTTCTCTGCCACTCCTTTGTTTGATTTCTGTTTGTTCAGAATCTGAGCAGGAAAGAATGTTGCTATTTATTGGGCCTTTTCAGGGTCCACAAATGTCATTCCTTATTTAGATGTATTTAATCAGTTTGCTAATGATGGATGTCTAGGTGGTTTCCAGTTCGTTGCTTGAACAAATAACACCTCAATGAACATCTCTATGTGAATACATATAACTTGGTGTACTTTTTGCAAGCACATCAAAGGATAGATTTCTTACAATGGAATTGCTGGACCAAAGATATTTGTCTTTGTGTCCCAAATAAAGATGGGGAAAAAAAGCTTACCCCCAACATCAATGGAAGTTGGGACAGGGTGCCTAGAAAATAAGCTAGTAATTATAACGGCGATAATTAACACTAATTTCTTTCTGTATGCCAGGTTCTATGCTAAGCACTTTATGTACAAGTATAGTAGCATTTTTTAAATCCTCATAATAACTTTATGAGTACTGACTATTATTATCTCCATTTTTTACAGTCGAGTATAATGAGATCAAAATTGTTAAATAGCCCAAGGTCTCACAGCTAGTAACTAATAGAGGTAGAAGTCAATCCAAGTTCGTGTAATTCCAGAGCCTATACTGCTAACCACCAGACTGAAGGGTGTTCCCCATGGCATAGATAGATGGTAGCCTGGTCTAGCATTTGAAAATGTGTAAAGACCATTGGTTTAGGGCTCAGCTCACATGCATACATATATGTAGTATAGCAATTAAGAGCATAGAGTCTGCAGTCAGGAAGTATGGGTTCAAATCCCAGCTTTGTCTCTTACCAACTGTGTTTCTTCAGTTTCCTCATCTGCAAAATGGAGAGTTTTTAAAGAGGATTAAGTTATTTAATATTTGTAGGAACACTGCCTGATATGGAGTAAGTCCTTCATAAGTGTTTGTTAAGTAAAATAAATTCATTTATTTTACAATTACTTTTAATTCCAAAAGCAATATATGAATTCATACTTGTATCATACTAAATAATTCAAACAATATACAAGTACATGTAATAAAAAGTGAAAGTCCTCCTTCACCTTAAGCATCTGCCACCATCTGACTCCTCTGGATCACACACCCCTCCTTAGAGGTTAATTGTTAGTGTCTATATCTTCAGATCTTGTGTATTTTTAAACATATTTATCTTTATATGCATGTAGTTTTATTTGTATGTAAATAGTTTTATTTATATGCATATAGTTTTATTTGGGATTATGCCACTGGGAAAGTAGCTTAACATAATGATCAATAAATGAACACTGGAACAAGACTGTCTGAATTCAAGTCCCAGCTCATCTACCTACCAGCTGTGTGAACTTAGACAACTTACCTAATCTTTCTGAGACTCAGTTTTGTCATTAACTTCCACAGTGGGGTGGGGGGGAGACAAAAAAACGAATACCTTCCTTATTATGAAGATTAGTTGACTTAATATATATAAACAGTGCTTGACACATAGAAAATTATCAATAAATGTTAGTTCTCATAATTATTCCTACATATGCTGTACTGGGACTTGCTCTCTCCCTTAATATATTTTAAGAGATTATTCCACAATAGTATGTATAGATTTACCTCATTTTAATAAAAGTGGCTACATAGAGTTTCACAGTACAAACATGCTACAGTTTATTTAGATGTGCCCCAATTTGGGTTGTTTCTAGCATTCACGCCCTTTCTCATCTGAGGATATAGAATTCTAGAATCAATTACCAGTCATCAGTATATTCCACTTTATTTATTTAACAAACACATATATCACTTACTACACGTCATACGATGACCTAATCATCTTACAATGTAATTTATTTAGTATTTACAATAAAACTATTAAAGTAGGGGCTATATAATTCCCATATTACAGATGGGGAAACTGAGGCACAAAGTGGCTAAGTAACTTGCCCAAGATGGCATGGTTGCCGGGAGTGGGGTGGGATTCCAACCCAGGCAGTCTGGCTCCTGAGTCCCTGTTCTTAAACACCACAATCTGGACTTCTCTTCTCTGTTCTAAAATCTGTGGCCTTCACTTCATTAAAACCTGAGCCTCATCCTGTCATATTTTACCTCCAAATCATGGATGGGAATTCAGCCTCTTTGGAATATACTTAGGAATATATAAGTTACAAAGGGCAACACAATTGCTAAATCAACTTGACTCCTTAAACGGCTAAGTAACTTGCCCAAGATGGCATGGTTGCCGGGAGTGGGGTGGGATTCCAACCCAGGCAGTCTGGCTCCTGAGTTCATGTTCTTAAACACCACAATCTGGACTTCTCTTCTCTGTTCTAAAATCTGTGGCCTTCACTTCATTAAAACCTGAGCCTCATCCTGTCACATTTTACCTCCAAATCATGGATGGGAATTCAGCCTCTTTGGAATATACTTAGGAATATATAATGCATGAAGGCAAAGAAAGAAGTTACCAGTTAATAGTAGGACAGAAAGGAGTATGGCTGAACTATATTTATAATGATGAGATACAGTGAAGACCTATGAATTTCTAATTGGTGATGTCTGTACAGCCACTTCAAATTGAGAACTAGCTTTTCGCAGTAGTTTCTCTGAATCCAGTCCATCATGGTTCCTGTTCTTGGGTTTCTGAAAGCTTCCATTATCTTATTATGTATTTTTCTTAACATTCTTATACTTGAGCTAACTAAAATGAGTGCCTGATACTTGCAGCTGAAACAAAGCCAAACTAAAGCATTATTAAATAGGAAGGCAAAAATGGAGCCAGAATAAAGGGGACTGAGGAATCAGGTAAGTGTAAACCAGAAGTAATAGAAGTAGGTGACTTTGTTAAGGCTCATGAGGTTGCAAATAATGTTACTGAAACCAACTCAAGTCAATTAAAGAAGAAGAAAAAAAAAGGAACTTATATTCATGTGGAGGATACTGAAGTAGCTAAGGACAGCCAGGACTCTTAAAAACTAGTGCCAGACAGTTCCTCAAACTGTTAATCACAGAGCTGTTACCACACAACCCACCAATTCCACTCCTATGAAAACAAATATGCATACAAACATGTACACCAATGTTCATAGCAGCATTATTTATAATAGGCAAAAAGTGGAAACAACTCAAATATCCTTTAACTAATGACTTCATAAACAAAATGTGGTATATCCATACAATGGAATATTATTTGTTATAAAAAGAAATGAAGTTCTGATACATACTACAAAATGAATAAACCTTGGAAACTTAATGCTGAGTGAGAGAAGCCAGACACAAAAGCCCACATATTATATGATTGATTCCATTTATATAAAATGTCCAGAATAAACAAATCCATAGAGACAGAAAGTAGAATAAACCTTGGAAACTTAATGCTGAGTGAGAGAAGCCAGACACAAAAGCCCACATATTGTATGATTGATTCCATTTATATAAAATGTCCAGAATAAACAAATCCATAGAGACAGAAAGTAGATTAATGGTTGCCAGGGGCTGGGCTGGGAAGTGGGAGTGACTGCTAATGGGCCTGAAGTTTCTTTGAAGAGAGATGGAAATGTTCTGGAGTTTGATAACGGTAATGCACAACTTTGAATATACTAAAAATGACTGAATTGTATAAAAGGTAACATTTTATGGCATGTAAGTGATATCTCAGTAAAGCTGTTATAAAAATTATATACATATATTATGTATGTATGTATGTGATTTATATGTATATATGTATAAAACAAAACAAAAAGCCTAGTGCTGCAAGGTGGGAAGCCAGGAAAAAAATCATACAATTCTTTCTCTCTCTTCTCTTTCTCTTCTCTCTCTGTCCCCCATCTCTCTCAGACTCTCGTGTCTGCTTCCCTATGGATATCTGCTTCATTCTTGTCACTCTACAAATCAGCTTTAGCTTTTTCATGCACAAAGTGGACAGAAGATGGCTACCCCACAGTTCAAAATTTCTATGTTGTAATAGAGACTGGCTAGATGGTCACCTAGATGGTAGCCCTTTTCTTTCTGGGCATGCAACAGGACTACATCTCCCAACATTCTTTGCAGTTAGGTGGGGCCATGTGATGAGCTGCTGCCAATGAAATGTGTGCAGAAGTGATGTGTACTACTTCTAGGCCTAACCTGTTAAATAAACCTTGCACCCCTCCAGCCTCTCCCTCTTCCTTTGACTAAGGCCTTAGAAAATAGTTGAGCCACTAGATGGAAGGAGCCTGGGTTCTTGATAGAATTTGTGGAGCATAGCATTTCCCCCTTCTCCATCCTCCTGTGATCTACACTGAACTATGACATGACTGAGAAATAAACTTAACCCACTGAGATTTGGGATTGTTTGTTATAGCAGTTAACCTACTCTGACCAGTACATATGTGTCCTCTGTATAGGAGACTAACCCAGATTAACTGGGTTAATCTCAATTCCAATTTGAAATCCTCAGGTGAGAAAATATTATTGGCCCAGACTGAGTCACATTGTTCTCCTAGTTCCGTCAATTGAAGCCAGGGTGTGAGTACACAGAACATAAATATAATCACCTGGGGGCCTATCCGAGCGAGCAGCATTTCCTAGAGAAAAAAGGTCTAAATAGGAGGAGGTAAGTGGTTAAATAGGAGGGGTCATTGTGAATTAGGTAGATAAAGGTGCAATGAAGGTGAGTAACATTTTGTTTTTCTCCCCAACACATTTATATATATATTCTAGTTCCTAATCCTAAAGGTAAAGTTTCTTTTAGGCAATTTTTTAAATACCAAAAAAGAAACCAAGGCACCATTTTTCATTACTTTCTTCCCTCCTTTACTTTCCGTTTCTTCTCTTCCCCCCAAGCTGCAAGGCAATATAGTATAGTTACATAAGTGGCTAAATCTCCAGAATGAAGTGACCTTAGCTTAGCTTCACCACTTGTCTGGATCTGTGACTTTCATTTATATGGTTAATGGCAGCACTTATGTAGAGGATTCTCATGAAGATAAAATGAGTTAATACATAGTGCTTAGTATAGTAGCTGGTACACAGTGAGTACTTATTTACTGTCAGCTGTTATTATGTATCTTAAACTGCATTCCAAGTTTTCTGAATTCTTTCTTGAATGTTCTAAGGATGAAAAGTGACTTTGTCTTTAGGGACAACTCTTTTTATGTTCTTGAGGATCCAAAGGTAGTGTCAACCAGTTGTTCTTGGGGAAGCCCTGAACCAGTGGAATAATTCAAATGCAAATGTTGCAGGTGGAGATGCTGAGGTTTCTCTTTACCAATGCAAGGAACCATTTTTATTGGGAGCAGGTGTACCTCTGTCCAGATCATGTTTCCTCTGTTGATGGTCAGAAATAAGAAGGTATTCTAGAATTTGGGTCAAGAATACTAGGAAGAGACATTCAGGAGAGTGGGGCAAGCCTGAGCACCACAGTGGCAGGCTGAGAGCAAAGGACATGACCTGCCAGTGGGGAGTCCTTGGAAAGAGCCTTACAGTGAAATTTTAGAAGCTGTGTTAGTTCATAGTCTTACGTTTTCTCTTTCTGCACTGTAGTTCCCTTATGTAATCCTCAAGGCTTCATAAAGTTTGTTAAAACAGCAGCCCTTATGTTGGCTGTGTCTTGGGAAATAGAAGGGACGTTTTCACACTCATGGTGAGGGAGATGAAAAAGAGTGACAAGAAGCTGGAAAAGCTGGTCTGAAATGGCCAGAAGTGATAGGGAAAGATGCTGAAGCAGGGCTGTGGAGTGAAGGGACCAGTGGTAACCAGGATGGATCGGGGAATATGTGAACACTTGCTGGAGAGTCTCAGAAATACCTGGAGGGACGACTGGACTTCTCGTAATCATAAAAGATGGTGAGTAGAATTATGGTATATGAAAGGTCATCCAGTAGAACTGAAAAACCTGGACAATCTCTCTTTCGGTATCTCTCATATATATCGTGTGTGTGTGTGTGTGTGTGTGCGCGCGCGTGCATACATATACATGTTGTGTGTGTGTAGAATATATATCAACACTGGGTATATAGTATATGAATAGTTTTTATCCTAGTTTTTCACTTAACTTTATATCATGACCCTTTCTTAATATCCTTTAATACTGTTCAAGTATATAATAAGGATATAATGAATAATGGCCTCAATAATCCATTGTATGATTATGCAATAATTTAACTGATTCCTATTATGCAACATATATATTTTTTCCATTTTTCACTTTTATTTATTTTTATTTTTTTTAAAAGATGACCGGTAAGGGGATCTTTTTTTTTTTTTTTCCTTTTGTCTTTTTTCATGTCCGGCAACGAGATCACAACCCTCGGTGTCGCGCCCGCACCTCACTCAGCCAGTGAGCGGGAACCGGTCTGTATGTGGGATCCGAACCCTCGGCGGGAGCGCCACCGCACTCCCAAGCGGCGCACTGTAGCAGTGCGCCACCGGGCCAGCCCTGGTAAGGGGATCTTAACCCTTGACTTGATGTTGTCAGCACCAGGCTCAGCCAGTGAGCGAACCGGCCATCCCTATATGGGATCCGAACCCGGGGCCTTGGTGTTATCAGCACCGCACTCTCCCGAGTGAGCCACGGGCCGGCCCATTTTTTCACTTTTATACATAATACTGCAGTGACCATTCTTGTATTTTCTTCTTTGCATATTAAAGAAATTATATATATTTCTCAAGATAAGTTCTCAGAAATGTATTTTCTGTGGCGAGTGGTATGACAAATTTAGAGCTTTTGACATAAACAGATTGCCTCCTAGAAAGATTATACCCAAGAAGATTCCATAACCACCTCCCACCCTGAAACCATTTGGGGATTAACAGATTGTCTCCTAGAAAGATTATACCCAAGAAGATTCCATAACCACCTCCCACCCTGAAACCATTTGGGTGGGTGTACATTTCACCACATCTTCTTGGGGTTACTTGCACATTTTGGGGATGAGCTGTGCTCATTTAAAAAGGCTGAATATGATAGAAACCGGAAGGTGTTTCCTTAGCTATGATGAGGTCTCACCAAGAAAATATGTCTCAATTTCCATGTCAGAAGAACTGCTTTTATTTACTTGCCCAATAGTTTTTCTTTAGCAGTTTTGACTGTGGAGAAACATCAATATTCCTTACAAAGAGAGTTGTCTAGGCGCCCTCAGAGGGAGCTTATTCTGAGTTCTATCCTTTCTACTTGGGAGGCAAGGTTTAAAAAAATTCAACCTTTAGCAGCATGATTGAGGGAAAACCTTTTCTTCAAATCTCTCAAGTTTACCCCTGCAAGTAGGTATGTTGGCTCTAGATAAATGCATACTAGGGCTTACATAACATATTTACAGTGACCATGACCTTATGTTAAATGGCAGTGGAGGGGCAGACCAGTTAGCTCAGTTGATTAGAGCACTGCCTTACAACACCAAAGTCAAGGGTTTGAATATCCGGCCAACAGCCAAAAAGAAAAACAAGGCAATGGAATGGTATCCCAGAACCAACATTCTCGCTACTTGTATCTATCTTATAGATGTCATCATGTGGAATATCAAAGAGAAAATGTGATGGGGGCAGGGAGACCATTTGTAGGACCAGGCTGACTTATCTAATGACGTCCACTAGAACACAAAAGGTTCCAGAGCTGATTGGATGTCACAGCCATGAGATGAATGTTGTGATATGCTCACACTCATGCCAGCTTTCCTGTCTCTCCATTAAGTGTGTCCCTCAGTTCAAAGATAACCATGAGCAGCTCAGTCCCCAGCACCCCTGGTGAGCAGGAATGTGTAGGGCACAGTTCACATTGAAACATCTACCCTGTTGCTGACCCTGCTCCCAAATGGGGGAAGTATGGGTCAGGGAAAACATCTATGCAAGCTGTTCAATTAGCATAGTTAGGGGAAGCAGTTTTTCTCCAACTTCCTTAAATCATGGGAAATAGTTTTCTAGAAGTACATTAGAGATGTTTTACTTGTTTTCAACAACACTGTTCCTGACTACTAAAGTAATGAGTGTGCATTGTAAAAATAGGAAAAAAATGACAGGAATAAAATAAAAATCATGAATAACCCCAAAACCCAGAGATAACTACTATTAACATATTAGTAGATTTTTCTTTACTCTCTTATCCATAGATCTATAGAAACACAATCATCTCTTTTGTAATTCCAGACCATACAATAGTACTATTTTTAATAAAATGTCAATATTTTCCTTCATCATTAGACATTTTTTATAATAGTAAAAACTGATGATTTTTGTAGCTGTATAGTATTTTAACCTGTGGACATAGCATAATTGTTTATTTAATCTTGATCCTCTGGTTGTACTTATAGGTTATTTCTGGTTTTGCATCATTACAAATAAAATTTTGAGGAGACTTCCTGATATATCTTTTTATGTAGCTCTGATTATTTCCTTTGGGCTAATTCCTCAATATGAAATTGCTGAGTTAAAGGTAGTAACATTTTAGGGGTTTTGATAAATAGCAGGAACTTGCTCTCCAGAAATGTTGACTATTTTACACACCTATTAGCTGTA
This sequence comes from Galeopterus variegatus, assembly GCF_000696425.1. Classification (NCBI taxonomy): domain Eukaryota; kingdom Metazoa; phylum Chordata; class Mammalia; order Dermoptera; family Cynocephalidae; genus Galeopterus; species Galeopterus variegatus. The sequence goes on along the minus strand of NW_007726622.1, from coordinate 785,686 downwards.
TATGAGAGTACCTGTTTACCTGCCTCCTCATTTATACTAGTTCTTTTAACTGTCCTAATTTGATTTTTGTCAAACATTATCTTCTCATTTTAATTTGTACTGCTTTCTTTTCTTTTCTTCCTTTTTGAAACTTTATTTTTTTTAGAGCAGTTTTAGGTTCACAGCAAAATTGAGAGGAAGGTACAGAGATATCTCATATACATCTCTGCCCCTACACATGCATAGTCTCCCATATTATCAACACCCCACACCGGAATGGTACATTTGTTACAGTCAATGAACCCACACTGACACATCAGTATCATCCAAAGTCCACAGTTTACATTAGGGCTCACTCTTGGTGTTGTACATTGTATGGGTCTGGACAAATGTTTGATGACGTGTCTCCATTGTTACAGCATCATACAGAGTTGTCTCACTGCCCTAAAAATCCTCTGTGCTCTGCCTGTTAATCCCTCTCTTCCCCTTGAACTCTGGCAACCACTGATTTTTTTTTTTTACTGTCTCCATAGTTTTTCTAATTCCAGAGTGCCACTATGGTTGGAATTATACAGTATGCAGGCTTTTCAGATTGGCTTCTTTCACTTAGTAATGTTCATTTAAAGTTTGTCCATGTCCTTTCATGGCTTGATTGCTCATTTCTTTTTAGCACTGAATATTCCATTGTCTGGGTATACCACAGTATATTTATCTATTCACCTACTGAAGGACATCTCTATTGCTTCCATGTTTTCGCAGTTAGGAACATAGCTGCTAGAAATATCCATGTACAGGTTTTTGTGTGGATGTACTACTTTTTAAATATTCTTGTTCTTATACACAATTATTGGTGATTTGTCTTTCTTCTTTTGTGAAATGCCTGCTCATGTTCTTTGTTGTGCCTATATTTCTTGACCTCATGTTCTTTGTTGTGCCAACTTAATGAGCCTGGTTTTGTGCACAATACTGAATGAATGAGACCAGCAACCATTCCACACTGACAGGAAGATGCTTTTTCCACAACTTTGGGAAAAAGGATCCTGGGCTCTTCCACAAGAATGGCTTCTCACTCATGGGTGAGGACAGCCCATCTCACACCATGGGCAGTCTGTACTTGGGTTCTACCTCACCCCACAGCCTGGTGCAGAAATGCCATCATTTTTATTTCAGTTCTGAGGTTATCTCACACTCATTTTAGTTTATAGAATAACAGATTTATAGATCCTCCCAAAACTTCAACAATCACAGTTTAAATTGAAGAAAGGCCTTATTTGAAAATGAACATTCAGTTAAGTGCAAGTCCTCTAGGTACCCAAGTATGAAAAATCCCTATTCTGACTGGGAGGACTTTAACGATGAGCATTATTGGCTTATGCAACTGGAAACACTCTGCTATTGCCGATCATTCACATCTTGATCAAGCACTTAGCGTGGGCCAAGCAAACTTTTAGACTAGGAAGAGGGTGAGGAAAGATACGAAAAGCTTTTGACCACATACTAGAGACTCACCCACATAGGTGCAATATGCACATTCTGTTTACATGTACATGCACATGCAATTATCTTAAAAAGAAACTAAAGGGAATGACATGATCAGAAGAAGATTATTCATCTTGTGTTTCTTTCTGTTTTTTTTTTTTTCCAAAAATAATTTCAGACTGCTCAAAGGCAAATTAATACGGTAACACCCGTAAGAACCCTCAATTTACAGCTGAATGCTCTGATGAACCTGTGATAGGCACTAAATGACTGCCTCCTTAAAGTCTGCAGGCAAAAAGGAAACTGCTTCTTAAACCCATTGGAAAGACTTTATGTGCTTTAATTACATCCATGAAGGACCATAAACTAGGGGTGGGAAAACACCAGGTCTTTAATCTTATTATTACAGTCCAAGTGTTTCATTGCACTTGAAAACCACTTATGACCTCTTCCATTTCTAGTTAAAATTTGTTTTTAAATGACTGTTTTTTACTCATAGATTTCAGATACTTGGAAATAAAAAAGTAAAATAAAATGAAATAAATCTTACATTTTATGTTTATTATCATTCAAATCAGAAACATTTTTAACTTTATGTCTTTATAAGACTTCTGTCAATGTTTTGATATGGTATTTGATCATTTGGTTATTAGAAGTAAAATTCGATGTTGCAGACAGCAATGAGAATGGGTTAAATGAAAAAATAAAATAAAATAAAATTTGGGTTTATAAAGGACTATAGACTAGCGAATTTCTAAAAATGTGCAATTGAGATATCATCTAATGGTACACCTGACATTAAGTTTCTAGTTCATCAGAATTTGTTTTATTGAATCATTCACAACAGCTCACTGAGGTTCAACTGTGGTATGGGACAAAATATATTTGGATGCAGAACATTTGACTTATCTTTGTGTGGGACATAAATTAATAGAAGAAATGGAATTTTCGGGCCGGCCCGGGGGCGCACTGCTACAGTGCACCTCTTGGGAGCACGGTGGCGCTCCTGCCGAGGGTTCGGATCCCACATACAGACCGGTTCCCGCTCACTGGCTGAACGAGGGGTGGGCGCAGCACCGAGGGTTGCGATCCCATTGCCGGTCCCGGTCCGGTACGGGCGCGACACTGAGGGTTGCGGTCCGTTGCCGGACAGGAAAAAAAGACAAAAAAAGAAAAAAAGAAATGGAATTTTCAGAGAAGAATAAGACATAAATAAGAATGAGATATTGTTATCTAGGGAACAGTAATTATATTATTAAAAAGCTAAATAATGGAATAATGAGGATAGTATGTGGGTTGGGAAAAAACAACTCTAATAGGTAACTAAAGAAGAGTCTAGAAAATCAGGTCCTCTAGTCTACAGAGGTGGGAGAGAGGACTTAGTAGCCCTTGTTTGCAAGCACACGCAGGTATCCTCAGTTCTAAAAATTTTCCCCTTTACCATCCTTCAGCTCAAGTTAATTTTCTGCTTCTGCTCTTCTTTATTCATTTAACAAATATTTATTAAGTACCTAGCACATGCTAGGTACTTTTCTAGGAGCTGGAATAAAGCAGTGAACAAAACAGATGAAATCCTGCCAAATTTCTTTAAACTGTAGACTGTATTTTATAAACTGTAGACTGTATTTTATCTTTCCACTTCGATACCACCCTCTCAGTCTTTACCCCACTGTAACCTGATTTTTTTCCCCCACCATCTTGCTAAACAGCTCTCTAAAGACCACTGATCTTCTAATCACTCTATACCCCTTTCTCAGTTCTCATCTTCCTTGGACAGTATAACATTTAATAGCATCCTACTTCCATCATTTTTTAAACTTTTGGCTCCTTTTGGTTTTGCAATATGGCACTAGCATGATTTACCTCCTTGATTGTTATTGCTTCCTCCCTGACTTATTCTCTTGCCTCCTAAATATTGGTGGTCCCCCAATTCTATATTCTGCCCATTTTCATTTTTTCTCTCTCAAATCTTTTTCCTTGATGATATCTCATGGCTTAAATCATTGCCTCTATCTAGACATCTCCTAAATCTATATTCCCACACCAACCCTCTCCTAAACTCTAATCTCACATTTCCAACTGTGCTGGAGGCTTCCATCTGGGCATCTGGTAATGACGCCAAGCACAATCTGTTTAAAATTGAAAGCAGCATTTGTACCATGCAGGGTTCTCGACTGCAAACAACAAAAACCCACTCTTGCTAACCCAAGCAGAAAATGAATTCACTGGGAGAATATCAGGTAGCTCACTTGGTCAACAGGAATGCCAGAGGATCCGGCACAGAAAATAGGCAAGAACCCAGGTAAGTCTAGGGCACAGAGAGCATGGCCAAGTTCACCCCACAGGAGGAGTCTGGTGAAGACGCTGCGCTGGAGCTGGCTGCCCCTTCCCACTCCCCCACTTGATTACTGCTGCTCCTCAGTTTCACAAACACCTTCAAGTATGGCCCCTGACTGCTAGATTTTGTGTCATTCCCCCAGGTTAAAAGATCTGGTTTGGAGCCTCCAATTGACCAAGGTCATGTGTCTGGGCTCCAGCTGCTAAAGATGCCCTCTGATTTCCTTCAGCTCCCCACAAAAGGCAATTAATCACTATATTTTCTTTTCTCCAGTTACGTCACTTCTTTAACTTCCCGTTTTCATAAAATGCTGCCATCATTCTATCACTGGTAGCTGAACCTGGGTAACCTCTTTTCCTCCTTTCTCTTCCTCAGCTTCTGAGGCAATCAGTTACCCAGTTCTATGAGGATTTCATTAGTTGTTCATTCATTTGATGTTTTCCTTCACACCACTTTTTTTTCTTTTGTCTTTTTCCGTGTCCGGCAATGGATCGCAACCCTCAGTGTTGCCCCCGTACTGGACCGGGGACCGGCAACGGGATTGCAACCCTCGGTGTTGCCCCCGCGCCTCGCTCAGCCAGTGAGCGGGAACCGCGGGAGCGCCGCTGCGCTTCCCAAGCGGCGCACTATCCAGTGCGCCACTGGGCCGGCCCGACACTTTTTTTTCTTTTGAGACCTTTCTGCAGTTACCCCTCCACTGCAAGTCTCCTAATTGGATTCCCCACTTGCAGTGCCTCCTCCAATTTATCCACCCACATGTTACTCTTCCTAAAGCAACTCTTTGATCATATTATTTTGCTGCTAAAACTGCATTGTTGATAGACATCTCGGTCTGGTGTTCAAGGATCGTCACAAGAAAACCCCAATGAGACTAAAAGGTAAACTAATGCAGCAAAAAGAGCTTGGCTTTCAGATGCAGACTGATATGGGTTCAAACCCTGATTTTCCCACTTTCTACTTGTATACTCTTGTATACTGATTTCTACTTGTATACTTATATGGGTTCAAACCCTGATTTGAAAAACGAGGAAAATAAAATTTACCTCTTACGGCATTCGGTGTGAGCACTTTGAAAGTTGAAATGGTATTAAAAGTTGTATCTAGGGTGCAACATCAACCACAGATGTTTGCAAGGAACAATATTCAATTTCAGACCTGTCTGGTTCAATACCTTAAATAAAGGCTGTCTTTAGTATGGTTTTAACACAAGTTGGTTAGGATCAGCATGCTACACGTTTCAGGGGCTAAGCAGCAATCTAACCACCATTTATAGCATTGTTCCTCATTTCAAACAGCTGACTTACAAATGACCTTTTGGAAATATTTTATTTGCAACTAGAGAACTTCCTGTGTTATTAATTTTGAGAATTAAATTTCCTTGATTGGCTGCTTTCCACTTCAATATTGCTATTTAAAAGTAATTCCCTGCAGAATTCCAATTTTGTAAGAGGCTGCTATAAATTTCTCATGGGGGGAAAGGTATATATTTATGATGGACACATGAAAATTATTCACTATTATCTCTAGGGCTTGCCCAACATCCAGTAAATGTGGTGAAGCTCTAGCACATAAAAAGAAGCTTTAAAGTTGGTTCCACAATCTTAACAAGCTTACACCTCCCTTCATGGCATAAATTCTGGACTAGACATGAAGAAAACCTACCTCAACAGCACAGGCTGTTTCTCTCTGCTAGACGTGGATGGTACCATCAGAGCTACCAAAACTAACCTCCGTTAGCGTCCGTTCATGTGCTCATGCATCCATGAATCAAGTCCCCAAGTGAGGCATGGCTGATGATCCCGACAGGATAGATTTTAGTCTCATAAGCTCTCACCAAGAATTTACAGCACTGCTAATTGTCTGATTTTTTTTCTGAAGTCAAGATGTCTGGAAAGTCTTAGGTGAAAGATAACAATCATGCCAAGATTGGTAAAACAATTATTTAATAAGGATAATATTTTAAACCAGTCTCTACAGAGATAGTTTGGGGGGGGGAAGTGTGAATTAATATGCACTGCAACATTTTTTTTGTTTTTGCATTTTTTAATGGTTTTTAAGATGAGCACATGTTTATATGATTAAAATAACATAAAAGTGAAATCCCCTTTATCTCTACCTTTTTCTTTCCCTACTTAATTTTATTTCCCAGAGGCAGCTACTTTTAAACACTTTGGAGTATATCCTCCCACACTCTTTTATTTTTATTTTTTTTTCTCTTGCAATAATTTTGAAGTTATCCCTAGACATTCTTTATGGTTATAAGCTAGAACAACATTGCCATTTAGCCTCTTACAGATTTTGGAACTCTTTCACATACTGCTTATGTTAAACATATTATGAAAACAAAGAATCATTTTTTTTCCACTCATTTATTATTAATTTCTGTTTTCGAAGGCCAAAGAAAAACATTTTTTCTCTATCATATTTACTTTATGTGGACTCTAGGTTTATACAATCTACATAATCCCATTACTATAGGGTTTCGTTTTTAAAACAACATTCAAACAATGAAATGAAAGGAGCTGAAAACCTAGCATACTTAAAACAACTTAATTTCTCCTGACACTTCTTTTAAAATGTCTGAGGGAGAGAAAAGCAAGCAAACGAAAGAGTTTACAGTCGTTTTTCAAGGTCGTCTAGCTAGAGAGAGTAAAACAAAGACATAAGTATAAAAATATTTTATTTTTCTTCAAACGTTAGGTTAAAGATTTGACAACAGGTGTGTTGTGTGTCATCACAAGCATTCTGAAACTTTCCCCATAATACGCTCATTTAGCATAGAGGGCAAGGGAACTTGCACACAGTCAAGATTCTGTGTATAAAGAGAATGCTTTAAATTTTTATTTTTTTAATATAGCTATATTTAGCCATTTGCAATCACTGGGTTCCTGAAAAATGGTGCATATTTTACATTTGTGTGTATTAAATTGTACTTAAAGGGCTTGAAGTGAGGGGCAAGAAGGCCTCTGTATTGAAAATAATCCAAAGATAAATTCTTTGTTAAGGTGAAGAATCCAAATAACCATCCATAATTGGTTACTGTTCAGTACATTTGGATCTTTATGTGTGTTTGTTTGATGGTAATGTTTAGCTACATCTTCATTTTGAGAGATTTATGTTAAATCTTCCATTTTATTATGATAGTACTAGACACTTAGTTTGTAAGATCTAATTTGATAAATATAAAACAGAAAAGTTAATACTGGCTGCTTTAAAACAATTGGTTGTTAGTTGTTGAAATGATGTGTTCAGATTGACTAGTTTTCGAGTACAATGTTGTTCATTATTCAATAAATATTTATTGAATAGTTATTATATAATATGCACTGAGTATATAACGGTGAGCAAAAACAGATGCAGTGTGAGACTACTTATAACAATAACAGCAGCTAATACTTAACTGAATACTTAACACATACTGGGCCCTGTTCTAAGTGCTTTACATATATTATCTCACTGCATCCTCTCAACAACTCTAGGAAGTAGAAAAGTTGCCATCTCCATTTTACAGATGAAAAACCTGAAGAACAGAATGATTAGGTAATTTGTCCAATGTTACCTAGATAGTAAGTGGTGCAGTTGGGATTTGAATCTGGACAGTATGATCCCGGAGTTTGCACTCTTCATCACTGGGATGTACTACCTCTCCTATATTCTAAAAGCTCTCTAGTGATGTACAGTCTAATAAGTGAGACACTTATTGAATAATCATTCAGCCAAATGAAAAATTATGACTCTGGTGAGTGTTGTGAAGAGGAGTGTGATGGAAACCATCTGACTGTCATCAAAATGTTTCTCTTTTTCTTCTGGACACATGGTTAGACTGCATTTTCTAGCCTCCCTTGCAGTCATGTGACTAAGCTCTGGCCAGTGGAATGTGGACAAAAATGAGGTACATAGTTCCAGGTCTGGACCATAAAAGCTTCCCGGTTGATCCTTCATTTTCTCTTCCAAACACTTTATTTGATGGCTGAAAACAGTGAACTCCAAGAAATAAGAAACCTGGATCCTTGAGTGACTTCATGGAGCAGAGCTCCCTGATGATCTGCATTGGACAGTGACAAGAATGAAAAAATTTTATTATACATATTAGTCTGCTTCTGTTGCTTACAACAAAATATCTGGAACTGTGTAATTTATAAGAAAACGAAACTTACTACTTACAGTTTCGGAGGCTGGGAGGCCCAAAGTCCAGGGAACACATTTGGTGAAGGCCAGTGTGGTGGCGACAGTTCCCCAGGGGTCTCACGTGGCAGGTAGTGGCAGAGCAGAGGGAGCTCCTGGAGCACTCTCCTTTTTAAAGCCCTCAGAACCATGCCTATGACCACCATATTTAATCTATTCACTAGGCATGATCCTCAGAATCTAATCACCTCTTTAAGACCCCACCTTTCAATTACCATAATAGCATTTCCCACCCTTGACATTTACACTGGGAGTTAAGCTTCTAATATGTAGACTTTGGAGGATACAATTCAATCAAACCACAGCATTATATTAATCCACTGAAAATGTGGGATTGTTTGTAATAGCAGTCAGCCTACCCTGACTGATACAGAAAATGAAACCTTGAAGTTGAAGGCTGCTGTAAGAGGAAAACCTAAAACATGTGACCCTGAATTAGCAGTTGGGTCAGGTATGCTGTGGTGGTTAGAATACTTGAAAGCCCTGTTAAGTCATGGCAAAAGATTTGCTACAACTGTTGCTTTTGACAATTTAGAAGACAGCACACTACTCACCTAATAAGCTCTTTTTGGAAGAAGTAAGAGTAATTATGTCCATTGGCTACTATTTGCTGACTTTAGTAAAGCATTATAAGAAAGAAAAAAGCTCAAGCAAAAATTGGCTGGTTTGCAAGAAGAAATAAAAGAGAATTAGAGGAACTCCAGAAATTTGGGGCCTAAAATATTAGAAAGTTGACTACTTCTAAATACCCAGATAGGAAACAAAATATTAAAAACCTTTGAGTAACCAAGGTCCGTTTAGTCCCAGCCTCACAGCAAAGATCAGATTAAGAGTGCAACCTTCTCACCAAAGTCTGATGGCCTGAAGATAGCCCCAATTAAATTGACAGAGAGGAACTGGGGAAGAAAAGCAAAGACATAAATCAGGCTTGAGACCTATGTATAGGAAAGAACTTTGAGTGTGGTTATTGGCACATAGAACTGACTAGAAGCAGTTTAGTATTGGAGTAGCTCTGGAAATTTTAGGTATCTGGCTAAGGGAAAGTTGAGTTAGGGATACATTTAATTTCAGGCTTAGTGAGATATACTTACATGGACTATGGTCATTTCCATTTAATTAAGTTATTGCTTGCTGTCTTTGTTTAGCAATAGATTCTAGGAACGCTTCTACAGCCTTGATTTGCCTGGCATTCTGCAATGGAGATGCCGAGCTAGAAATTATAATGTGATATGAACATATGCCTGGTACTGGAAGCATGTGAGTAGTGTGGGAGAAACAAGGATTGAAATGTACAATGCCAGAAGCTAGTTTAGGGAAAATTCTTCCAATTATCATACATGTATGAATATAATTGCAAGTGGAGAATTTGGCCCTCATTGAAGTCACACCAAAACAGACCTTCTCTCCTCTCAGAAATCTCCTCAATAATGCAGTGTGTATAATTTTTAATGTGCCATACACTTTATTTCTTATACATGTATGAATATAATTGCAAGTGGAGAATTTGGCCCTCATTGAAGTCACACCAAAACAGACCTTCTCTCCACTCAGAAATCTCCTCAATAATGCAGTGTGTATAATTTTTAATGTGCCATACACTTTATTTCTTTCCTTTTTTTTTTATGGGAATCACTTGAAATAGAATTAATCAGAATTCCTGCAGCAGTACTATAACAGCCTCAACTACATGTGTGAAGTCATGTTTTATGAATTTCACCTATTAATAATAAAAATAAATTTGGTCAACCATGCTAGAGAAAAAGTGAATTATCTTTCTAACCCTTCTATTTAAAAGCTATTTAAAAATCATTGTTATATTCATAACATTGATCTCATAAGGTTGCTGTGATGTTGAAATGGGGTAAGGCATTATGAGACACCTGGGTATAAAACCTTTCACATAGCAGGATCCCAATAAATGAGATCTATTTAAGAAAAAAAAAATTGTCATATGAAAATACAAAGAGTATGCAGCCAAAACATTTAGAAAGTATGGGAGGTGTGTTGGACAGTTAATTAAATGTTATATTCTTTAATTTTATAATGTTTGTAGTATTTATAGGATTCTTAAAATAGGTAATCTGTATAACATCAAGATCAAGTGTTTGGATCTCCTTACCAGGCAGCTGCCAAAAAAAAAAAAAAAATGTGTAAGCTGTTGTGATTTCTTTTCTCAGTCTTAAGAAATGTTCCATTTAATCTAATTTTTTATTTATTTATTTTTTTCTCAAAAGGGCCCAACAAATAGTAAAAGCTTCAGGCCCCACAAAATGTGGATAATTCTCTGAATTAAAATTATACATATTTGTGTTTAGCAATATACCAATGCAAGTTCTTATAATTTTAATCGGACTAAGGCAGAAAGAGTTGCATGCAGACACAGAAAAGCAGCTGTCAGAATTGAGAACTTCTCAAAGATTAAGTGATTAGGCTTAATAGAAACTTACAAATAGGAAATGCCAAAGCGGAGGAAACTGGGTAAATCACTTAATTTAGAAGAAGGAGGAAACTTTAGACACTATTTGGTCAGTACCCTCACTGTATCTTGGCTGCCTTTATGACCAGTCTCCGCATAGTGTGGTATTCAGACGAAACACAGTTCTGATACCCCCAAAATAAGTGCGAAGTAATTTAGATTTTTAGAGAAGATTTTTAAAGAGGCACCAAAGGAAAGAAGTAACTACAAGAATGTTTAACAAACCCTTCAGCTATTTAATTCCTCTGAGTGTCTCCCATCATGACATTTGCTGCCTCATATTTTTCATCTCCCTTCTTCAGTCTGTTCCTCTCTCCTACAACTCTCTCTAGTGTGGCTCTCTTATTCTTCCCTGTATAACTTAGTTCTTTATTATTGTATAGATCAATTTAGTCCCTAAGCCCCTTACAGTTCTCCTCTTAACTAATACTGTAATCTCCACAACCAAGACTCAAGAGGGACTTGACAAACCATAGGAAGGTCTTTAGAAGGATGGGGATAGAGTTGGGGAAGGGAGGTGGAAGATGAAGCCTGTGCATGTTTTGGTTACAAATCCAGCCCTTCCATTTGCAAATGAGTAAAGTGAGGCCTAAGTAAGTTAGGTGACTTGACACTCACCTATTAAGTCACATGGAGTTGGGCCTAGAATCAGGCTTACTTCATTGAAAATAACCCCTGTCATTGTTCCCTGGTGAGCAATCTTATGATCTTCCATATATGAGTGCTTTGTACCCCTGGTGGAAGAACACCAGGGGAGTGAGGAAGCCTGGGTTCTAGCTCTGCTTCTACCAGGCTCCATGACCTTGTGTAGGTCATGTACTTTCTAAAGCTTAACGTCCACCCTCATAACAAGGGGTTGGGCAAGATGCACTCTTGGGTCCTGTCCAGCACCAAAATTCCTTGCTTCTGATCTGTCTTGGGTTCTGAAGCTGTGGCAGTGGTGGCTTCGAGCTAATCAAGAAGTCTCGCCCCAATGTGTCCCTGACTCGACTGGCAGAGACGGATGGCAACACCGGGAAGAAGGGACCCTTCCTCTCACTTGGTTGCCGCTTTCGTGTCCTGGTAGGACCTATGGGGTGATCATCTCCTGTCACTGGGGCTTCAGACTCCACGGGCTCCCCAAGGGCTGCGACGGGAGAGGATCCATGCACCTGAGTACCCCAGGCCAGAGGCTACCCCGTATTCCCACCCAATCGGAGGCAGCTTCCAGATCAAGGTCCCAGACCCTCAGCAGGACTACGGCGCAAGCGCGGCCACCAGCCCGGCGCGAAGCAAGCGGACTCGAAGGCAGAGGCAAGGTGAGAGAGAGAGGTCGGCAAGAACCCGCCTTCGTGTCGTCACGTGGGAGGCGGAGTCGGAAGCCTGACGGCGTGCGCGGAGGCGGGGCCACCACTGCGCGCGAGACGGAGGCGGGGACCGGGAGCAGAGCCGGGCGGCCTAGAGAGCGATCGGGTCAGGCTCAGCGTCGGCCACTCTGTCGGTCCGCTGAATGAAGTGCCCGCCCCGCTGAGCCCCGAGCCCGGCGCTTTCCCCGCAAGATGGACGGTTTCGCCGGCAGCCTCGATGATAGTGTTTCCGCTGCCAGTACTTCTGATGTTCAAGATCGCCTCTCAGCTCTTGAGTTACGAGTTCAACAACAAGAAGATGAAATCACTGTGCTAAAGGCAGCTTTGGCTGATGTTTTAAGACGTCTTGCAATCTCTGAAGATCATGTGGCCTCAGTGAAAAAATCAGTCCCAAGTAAAGGCCAGCCAGGCCTTCGAGAAGCTATTTCCGTGAGTACGCTTGGGGAGTCCTGCCTGTCCTGCGCAGGGTGGGAACCTTGTTCCCTCCACACACAGTCCAGGCCCTGCTCTCCACCCTGCCCCTCGGGGTGGCAGCAGTTCCACTGCACATGTTTCCTTCGAGGCGGCCGCCCCTCCACGGACTCCGATGGGCTGAGAGCCCCTCCCCCCCATGCCCTCCTCGGAGCCAGACCCTCTTTAACCCCCAGAGCCCTTTCAGTGCGGGGCCCTCCTTCTCTCTCAGTGAGGCCCCCAGTAGCTGGGACACCTCTCCCCATAAACTCCCGAGTCTCCCCACGCAGACCCTTGAGGGTTGAGACTCCCCTTCTTCAAATCCAGACCCCTCTTCTCTCCCTTTCCACAAACCGAACTCTCTTTCCGGAGGGGACAGCCCTTACCCACGAAGACGCTCCCTTTTAAGGTAGGGTCCCCCATTCTCTTTTCAGGAAGGGGGCAGCCCCCTCCCCAGTCTAAACTTTAAATTCGGAGACTTCTTTTAAGTATCCTTGAGAGTAACTGACAATTTGCCTTCACACCCTCCACTTCTCTGAACGTTTTGCAGTGATGGAGAAACCGAAAAGCAGTGAAGCATCACTTGCTTAATATAGGGAAGGAAGAGGTGCATCTGTGTTGGGGGACCCTCTTTAAGAGTGAGGGCAGAAGTGCTTTCTGGCTCTGCATGCATGCAGGGAGAAGTAATCCTGCCCAATGAATCCATAGGAAAGGGGGCCTCTGTCAGGGAAAGCAAGGATTCTCCATTTTTGGAATATGTTGTCTTTGTGGAATGGAGAAAGGGAAGAGCTTATTAAGTAGGCTGAAGTATCTTTTCAATGTTCCCTTTCAGCCGAATAAAGATAATAAATTTTGTGACTGGCTAGGGGAATCAGAACTCCAGACTGGTACTCAATGCCCTATAACTGTGTCTGGAATTACTATTCTTTAAGGCATTGGAATCTGGTTACTGTAAAGATTGAGCTCAACTGTTATGCTGGTGAGAGAAACAGTTTCTGCTTTGGCTGATAGTGTAGTTATGTGATACCTGGTGCTAGATTTGTATTTTGAGTATTTTATGTGGAGGTAGCTTGTATTTAGAAGCCTTTATTTTGCATTTCTTGATAATAAATAAATTACTAGTTGGTAAATGTTCATGGATCAGTGAATAATCTGGCCATAGGCCAGATTGATTTTTTAAAATATCTAAAGTAAAAAAGTAAGTCAAAGAGCACTGGGCCCATTATAGGTATTAAATAGTAAAGTCCATAATTCTGGCCATGATTTTTTCTTAGGAAGAAAAATTATTGTTATTAGAGTGCTTTCAGAGTGGAAATTCTAAAACTGGAGGCAACTGAGTATTATTCTTTTCCTCCCCAAAGGCACCTGTTGTTTATTTTCTAACCTTTGAAGTCTTATAATTCCTTACATAGTGAAGTGTTTTCATTCTTGGGCTCCTTTTAGAGAGGCATCAACTTTTCACTGGTTCTTTTTTAGCCTCATGCCTGAGTTTATGCACTAGTTCGTGTTGGACTGAAAGACTTGTCCTATATGTCCACTAAAAGGATGATCGTATACTAGGGCAAAAATCGAGTCTTTAATGGGATGTTGTTTGGCTGTGATATCTCTGTACTGTGTTGGCTCCTTAGCCTGTAGGAATGGTGAGATCATTACTCACTTTTACTTCTCTCCTATTGGTTCTGAGGACTTCTGGAGGGCTTGACTTGGCTTCGTTTTCTGTAAGTGTTTTGAGGGGGTCTATCTCAGCAATTGGGGCACTTAAGTTTATTTTGAAACAGTGGATATGCCATGTTAAATAACTTCGTCCCTTCTTAACCAATCCATGAGGCAACGGATATGAGAGACTGAAAGATAAAGATGAATTGAGATTGTGGTGAGATTGGAGCTCCTACTTTTATAAAGAGCATTATAGCTGAACCTAATGTTGGATTTTTTTTCTTTTTTAATTAATTTGATGCCATCCTTTGGGTGGTATGTGATGCGACTTTTCTTTTCTTTAGATATGATGTTGATCAGGAGCAGGGGAGATATGCCTGTCTCTAAAGAGAGGAACCTATGTCAGCAGAGAGGGAAGGAAATGGTTCCTGACAGTATTTCTGGAGCTGCTCCTGATGAAGATACTTCTCAGCAGGAGTTCTGTGCTTTCTCTTCCTGTCCCCCTTGTAAGAGTAAAACTAGGCCCCATCTTAATTGAAACCTTAAAGGCTTGGGGGTGGGGGAGGGGTAGTGCTGGTATATTTTACTAAATATCCTTTAAGCAGAGCTTTGCTCAGCTCTTGCCAAATTGCTTGTTTCTGTTCCCTGCAGTTCATTAGTCTAGAGCTTAGAATTACATTGATCTTTATTTTATTATCAAGAGAGACATGAATATAAAGGCAAGCACTTGTACTCTAGTAGATGTTTTAAAACTTTTTTTTTTAGCCAAAGAAGAATTCAAAACATGTGAAGTTCTTCTGGGGTCACAAGTATTGAAAGCATTTATTTATTCTCAAGGAAGTGCACGTGTGTATCTCCTTTTACTTAACAGATGGGTTCTTGAAAAATTGTAAGAAAATTACATTTTTAGAAACAGAAAGGCAGGTGCTTCATAAACAGAAAGACTCTAGAGAAGCTGATTATTTAAGGGAATCCTATGGTGTATCATTTTGTAAAGTGAAAAATTTAAAATTCAAACTGTACTCTTGATTGTTGACCGTTTATGTAAGGAAAAACAGTGTTATGTGCATTTTGTAAGATGTCTAATGGCAATTAAGATTGTATGTCATGGTTTTTGAAATCAGAGAGAGGAATGTTAGATGATTGGTCATTTGATAAATGCCTTATTGAAGTATTACTTTTGTTTTATATAAAAACAACTGAATGGTGCTTTTAATCTCTGCAGCTGATGAATTTCAGGCAACTTGGTTGGCAGGTGCTTGTACTCTGGAATTTCCCTTATGTATATCTTTTAGTTCATGAATTATGGTAATTTAAAAAGGCAGTGCTTTGGAAACAATTTTCTTAACTTAGGGGGGAAAGTACGCCAAATTATCTTGATGTCTTGCCTCCGAATTTCTACTTACATATACACGTATATGTACAAAATGTGTGTACAATATTTAAATCTCAGGTCTATGTGCAAAAATGGGACACTATTGATACAGCTTTTCTTATTGATTTTCCTAAGGCAGGGGTTGAGTGCCCTTTTCATGTTTAGTCTTTTTAGCATCTCTTTTCATAATAAAGATTTCTAAAAGTTTTTTTAAATTTAATTTTATTTTTTCATAATAAAGATTTTAAGACTTTTATCTTGGAATTAGCTTAGACGTTAGTCAGTGTTGCACTTTAAAGAAAGCATATACTTTATCAACCGTGTCAGCTTTTAAAACACACAACAGAACTCAAAACCTTTTTTTTCCAAGAAAAATTGTAATGAGTGAAATTGCAGAGTTAGTAGTCATAAGAAACAACATTCTAGTTGCAGGGTATAAATATGAACAGATAGCGGTATGTATGAAATATTTTAGGAAAGCAGTCTTTTTAATATCACATTATTAAAACTAATTTCTCATCAGATAGATAGTCTTGCTTTGTTAAAGGAACAGTGTGGTATAAGATTTTTAAATATTACTTAGTCTAAAGCATTCTTTACATATTCACATAGTCTTGCTTTGTTAAAGGAACAGTGTGGTATAAGATTTTTAAATATTACTTAGTCTAAAGCATTCTTTACATATTCACATGAAAATGTTTCTCATGTAATAATATTATTTGGGGATTTTTTCCTTAACTTTTAATTTCTTATTGGTTGCCTCTAGAAGGGCTCAAGATAGGCTTAAGTTATATAATATGACATGAGTAGTAACTCTTAAGTGGTTAGTACAGCATTTATGACATGAGATAGAGTATTTCTTGACATGTATGTGGACAAGGACTGTGTTCGGTTGTCCTTATTGGAAGGGCAAGTAAAAGACATACTTCTTGCCATTCAGGAGCTTACTGTCTGGTTTTAAATAGGTATCTGGAGATGTTATTAAGCATAAGTAAAGTACGAGAAATGGGGGTAAATGGCGGGAAGCAACATTTAGAATGTTGTGCTACATAACAAGCAAGTCACTTCTGGGAGAGAACATTTGGGGATTGCTAGATTTATCTCTGTAGAGCCTGACATTTTTTTTTTCCTTTTTGTCTTTTTTACTGACCGGTAACGGGATCGCAACCCTTGGTGTCGCGCCCGTACCGTACCGGGGACCGGCAACGGGATCACAACCCTCGGCGGGA
>NW_007726622.1:753523-767605 GCF_000696425.1 Galeopterus variegatus | reverse complement strand
GGGAGCGCCGCCGTGCTTCCCAAGCGGCGCACTGTAGCAGTGCGCCACCGGGCCGACTTGGTATAAATGTTTTTATGTGAGCTTGAAATTATCTTCAAATGAAAAGCTTTTTAAAAAAATCATAGGAACTTTGCATTATACTTCGTAATATAGCACTTTAAAAGTATGGGACCATTTCCCCTTCCAGAAAATTCCAGGCAAACCCTTGGGATAAAACTGTGGCTCCAAGAATATGTTTCATATATCATGTGGTTTCCTTTTATCCTTAGGCCTCAGTTTGAGAAACATGTCTCTGGGCCAGAGGCAGTTGTGGTTCAAATTTAGCCGACAGACATGTTTTGTTTGGCCCTATTATGTGTTTTTAAAATTGGGAAATTTTCACGTAAAAATCTGGATCTTTGGTTTCTGTTCAAAAATGGAATGATTTTGCCACTCTGGGCTTTCTTTCCCAGTGGTCTCTATACTCGCTAAGTGGTATGTCAGGTAATTGACCTCAGTCCCTACCTGACACCTAGGTTGTTTCAGTCGTTTACTTGCCTGGCTTCTGTAGAAATATGTTTGCAACCTTTACATAGCTCAGGAGGTGGTGAGGGTGTCTATCTTTTTTGCACTCATAACAATTTGAGAAATAAGTTGCTGAACATGTTAGTGTTTATTTCCTGTAAACACTACATAGAAAATTCTTCTATATAACCATACTACAGCCAACAAAATCAGGAAATAAATATTGATATATTTCTATTATCTAATCCTCAGGTCCGTTCTAGTCTCACCAGTTGTCTTAATAATTAATGTTTTTTATAGAACAAGGATCCAGTTCAGAATTACATGTTGCATTTAGTTGTCATGTCTTTTTAGTCTCCTTTATACTGAAACATTTCCTTAGTCTTTCCTTGGTTTTCATGACTTTGACACTTTGAAAGATTATAGGCTAGTTCTGTAGAACATCCCTAAATTTGATGTTCCCTCCTGATTAGGTTCAAGTTATGCATCTTTGCCAGAAATGCCACAGATGTGAAGCTGTGTTTGTCTCATTGCATCCTATCAGTGGCACACAATTTGATTTGTCCCATTACTGATGGTGTCCATATTGATCCTTTCATTAAGGTGGTATCTGCCAGACTTCACTGTAAAATTACTTTTCTTTTTTTCACTTTGTAGCGAATAAGCATTTTGTAGGAGGTATTTTGTCTTTTTGTCTTTTGTCCGTCTCCGGCAACGGATCGCAACCCTCAGTGTTGCCCCCGTACCGGACCGGGGACCGGCGACGGGATCGCAAGCCTCGGCGTTGCTCCCGCGCCTCGCTCAGCCAGTGAGCGGGAGCCGGTCTGTACGTGGGATCCGAACCCTCGGACGGGAGCGCTGCCGGAGGTATTTGGACTTACGTCGTCAATATTCTGTTCTTCCTCAGACCTTCAATTTATTGGTTTATTTATATCTGTATAGACTCAGTTTTCCTTTTTTTTTTAATGAGTTGTAATCCATTGCTATTTATCTTGATGCTCAAATTGGCTTCTGTGTTCTTTTGACATGTTCCGACCATTTTCTGAGAATTTTCTTGCTTTCTGACACGATAAGATGATTCAGGTTCATCTTACACTCTGCTGACTGCAGCCCTGGAATCAGACATTTTTCCAAGGAGCCTTAGTTCTTTTTGTGGAGAATGGTATTTAGAAGCAAAGCTCTATACACTAGTTGTGCTCATTGCTGTTGGATTCCTCTCCAGTAGGCGAAACTAGGGAATATATGTGTGTGCATATGTATGTGGAGGTATACAGATACATTCACATCTATGTTTATTTTTACAACAGCATAAGGTTCATTGTAGTTTTCTCCCTGTAATTTTTCCAACAGTGAGAAACTGTTATTTTGCTTAACATATTTATTTATTTGATGTATGTCCCCATATGTAATCAGTATCCTGTCTCCACTGTCTCCTTGTTTCTTGCCTGCTAAGGTTCTAAGTCCTTGTGCTGGGCTGTCCCCTCATCTTGTGCAGACATCCTCATGCCACTTGGACTCCAGTGTCCTATGCCAGGCTGCCTTTCTCATCCACCTGGGTGCTGACACCCCGCACTGGTCTCTGGCACCCCATGCTGGGCTGCTCCTCTGCTGGAATGACTTCCTTGCACAACTCTTTTGCTCTGCCTCACTTGATAGCTTTAGGACTGAACTGTGGAGAGGGAAAAAACCTAGTACTTTTTTATTTTTAGTTACAAAAAATATTGATAGAACAACAGCTTTAGTGAAAAACTTGGAAACTATAGCTTTTCTACCAAATAACACAACTATTTCTTCATTTTATAATATTCCCCAAATCTTGTTTACATGTGTATTAGTCTGCTAGAGCTACCATAATAAATTACCACAGACTGGATGGCTTAAACAAGTTTATTTTCTCACAGCTCTGGAAGCTAGAGGTCTGAGATCAAGGTGTCAGCAGATTTGATTTCTTCTGAAGCCTCCCTCCCTGGCTTGCAGGTTTCTATCTTCTCTGTGTCCTCACATGGTCTTTTTTCTGTGCACATAGCTCGTGTCTTTATGTGTGTCCAAATTTCATTTTATAAGGATGCCAGTTATATTGGATTAGGGCCTACCCATATGACCTCATTTTAAATAATAACTTCTTTAAAGACCCTATCTCCAAATACAGTCACATTCTGAGGTACAGGGATTAGGACTTCAACATAAGAGTTCAGCTTACTAACATGCATAAATATTTTATATAATTTTACATAAGGTTCAGGTGAGAGTTTGAGTTGTGTCATTTCAAGTTAGTGAACATTTTTTATGGTTCTCTATTTTAAGAATTTTGTAACTGTATAATATTTATCTTACAGTTAAAAAATGTGTTAAAATAAACCCATAATCTAGACCATTAATATAAATTAGTTTGAAGATATTTGCTATCAATGGGAAGTCATTCAGCATCATTTTTCTTATGGTCCTGTTTCTTTTTTTTTTTTTTTTGTCTTTTTTCGTGACCGGCAACGGATCGCAACCCTCAGTGTCGCGCCCGTACCGGACCGGGACCGGCAACAGGATCGCAACCCTCGGCGTTGCCCCCGCTCCTCGCTCAGCCAGTGAGCCGCCGGTCTGCACATGGGATCCGAACCCTCGGCGGGAGCGCCGCCGCGCTTCCCAAGCAGCGCACTGTAGCAGTGCACCACCGGGCCGGCCCATTATGGTCCTGTTTCTATATTTAAACTATCAACAATTATTCTAGAGCAAAGTACTTACTGTTAGGTTGTATATCTGTAGGGAGTGTTAGATAAAGAAAATATATTAAAGCAGCAAAATCAACCATGTCTTTTTCCATGTGAAATATCGTGATTATCTTTCCTTCTTAGTAAGTATAAATATAAACTTTAATGAATTGTATTCCATTATTTGGACATCTGGTCCTCTTAAGCTGTATATATAGAACATAATTTAACTTATTCTTGATGACTGATGGTGGTTATTATGAGCATTAGACATGGTTCTCTCTGTAGAACAGTGATGCCTTCAGAGCTGTTTGTGTGGAGCCATTTACTCCATACACTAAAGGACTCTAGAACTAGAACTGTCTAGTTCTGTCTTCCTTGTTGCTTGTTACCTAGTGTCAGTGCTTTACCCTTTCCTCTCTTTTTATTATTTTTAAAATATTATTTGAGTTTAAATCTCTTAAAAGATAAGGACTCTTCTTTCATTATTAGACCTAAAATTTGACAGTAATTTCTCAATATTATATGTCTGGTCAGATATCCCTGATTATCTCTTAAGTGTCATTTTGCAGTGGCTGGTTTAAATCAGGATTTTTTTTTTTTTTTTTTCGGGGCTGGTCGGTATGGGGATCCAAAACCCTTGATCTTGGTGTTGTAATACAGTTCTCTAACCCACTGAGCAACAGGCCAGCCCTTTGAATCAGGATTTAAATAAGTCATACATTGCATTTGATTGCTATGTCTCTTAATTCTTTTAATTCGTGTGTTTGCTTTTCCTTTGCTTTTTTCCTTTGTAATTTGTTAAGCTGTCTTTTTGTTCTGCAGACTTTTTTTTTTTGTCCTTTTTGTGACTGGTAAGGGGATCGCAACCCTTGGCTTGGTGTCGCCCGCACCGCGCTCAGCCAGTGAGCACACCGGCCATCCCTATATAAGATCCGAACCCGTGGTGGGAGCGCCGCTGCACTTCCAGCACCGCACTCTCCCAAGTGCGCCACGGGGTCGGCCCTTGTTCTGCAGACTTTGACATGAATGCTGGTTATGTATATCTTTTGGTATTATTTAACTTTTTTTGTCTTCTGTATATCCTTTAAATTGAAACTTAACAGATTTTTATGTATTTGCTGTATTTCAGTCTGCCATGGTTATTGTTCCTTTTGATGCTCATATTTTCCCATCTTTGACCTTGGGAGGGCCTTCAGATTGGCTCCTGAGTCCTGACTCTAGTGGTCTTCCTTGCTTTCTGATGTGACAAGATGTTCCAAACTTATATTTTACACTTCCTAACTCCAGTCCTGTAATCAGCTATTAAGGAAGTTGTGGTTCCTTTCTAGGTTGTAAGAGGCGCTCTTTGCTACGTGATTGATTAGTGTCTCTAGGATAGCCTTTCTTTTAAATTCCAATTTTAAATCTGCTGTGGGCTGGGAAACCAGACAACAAAGCTTTAATTCTGAATTAATAAAATGCTTGAGATTTTAGTTCACAAACTTGATGCTCTGTGTGTGTGTATGTGTGTGTGTATACCATTTATGCTCTTTGTATTTTCTGTTAAGATTATCAGAGAGATAAATCTCTGGGTTTTTTTGTTTGTTTGTTTGTTTTTTTGTCTTTTTCCGTGTCCGGCAACGGATCGCAACCCTCAGTGTTGCCCCCGTACCGGACCGGGACCAGCAACGGGATCGCAACCCTCGGTGTTGCTTCCGCACCTCACTCAGCCAGTGAGCGGGAACCGGTCTGTATGTGGGATCCGAACCCTCGGGCGGGAGCGCCGCCGCACTTCCCAAGCGGCGCACTATCCAGTGCGCCACCGGGCCGGCCGAGAGATAAACCTCTGGATCAATGAGGTGTTAGGGTATTACAGTGCCAAATTATGCTGTATCATGTTTGTCATGCTTAATAATAAGAATGCTCTTTTTTTTCCCTTTTTAAAAACTTTTTCTGGACAATGTACTTTCTCTGACTTTCCATAGTTGATGACTTCCTAGAGTTGAGATGACTGCCTAAGACAGAGCTATAAGTATTGATATCGGACTTTTTTATTTAAATCATTTTTGACTCTTGCATACTGATCTTGAAGTGACTATTCTGTGCTAATCTTGACAGTCTTATGCTGATCTTTAAATGATACTTCAGAACAAATGACAAAATTTGTTTGCATTTTTCTTTGAGCCACTTATTCCAGAAAACTGTCAACTGGCTTCTATTGATAAGTGGGAGGTTTTTTGTTTTTTAAAGAACTTTGAAGGATATCCTGTTTTCAGTTTAGTTAGGGCATATCCTTTGACTGCTTTGGCTACCTCTTGGCAGTCATCTTATTTCTTTGATCCTCTCCAATTATGATTATTGTGGATATGTTTGTGGCACAATGATTTCTCAATTTTTGGGATCGAGTGTTGTGGATTTTTTGAGATAAAATATTGGGGAACAAAGTTTAGAATAAAGAGATGATTGGAAGAGTAATCAATATTTGACTTTTTTGAAATTTTTAATCGTTAATGTTTGTGAATGGGATTTACTGATTATATGTACACTGAAACTTGCACACTATGAAACTCCTTGTCTTGGTTCATTAGTGCATGCTCTAATGGGGCTAAGGTTACAGGTTTGAATCTTATATAGTCCATTTTTGTGAGTCTGTTATAGATATTTCCATTTAGTAGATAGATTTTGATTAGCTTCTGTGGATCACACCCTGTGCTAAGTGCAGTTGAAAACTGGTGAATGAGACAGTTGAAATTCCTGCTCTCATGAGTCTTGTAATTCTGTGGGGAATTCAGGGAAATTTATTCAGGAAATATTTATTGAATGCTTGGTATGTGCTCAGCACTTTTCTATCTGTAAACAAAGCTCTTATGGAGCTTATAGGCTTTTAAAATAGAGTAAGAAGCATTGTATGGTGAATTATAGGAAGCTTTGGGAACATGGAAGGTTACCTTCGGCCTACACCTTTCAGCTATTGTTTTTTTCCCCCATATGCATGTCTTTGTTTAGGATTTAAGTACAAAAATAGAGGTCTGGTCACAATGTCCCCTAGAGCTGTCAGAAACAGCTTAGAGGAATGACATTTACTTCTCACCTCCCTTGCCTCCCCAACCCCTGCAAACACCTGATAAAATGACAAACTAACAGTAGAGTTCACTTTGGTTGCAGTTTTCAACCTAAGCAAGGGACATCATCATCTGTGCCCTACTGAACTCTTCCTAATTTAAGACTGAATGCAAAGACTTCTGTCCTCTCCCTGTTACCTGTATAAGTGGTAGTTTTCTGTGTCTTCGAGTGTGAGTCTTGTGATCTATGGTATACTTGCTTTAGGAAATAATCATTGACACCATAGTTTTTGGACTACATTTTAAGAAATTTGGTTCACATTGGATAACTTGTTGAAAGGGGGAATCAAGGCAAGGGCACTAACATTCATTAAGCTATGATTTCAGGAACTATGTTAGGGATTTTACATAATGACTTTCTAAAGGACCAAAAACATCTTAAGTTTAGCTTTAAACAATACCCTTAGGCGTAATTGTTAGGTAGTGTGAATAAAACTGAACCTATTATTACAATCCTTCATTTGGGGATGATGATTATAGTACTATCTGTTGACAGCTTTTGGTGACTGAAATTAACTATAGCTTCCAGAATGAAAATCTAATAATTTAACAAATATTTATTAAGCAATGTTATATACCACATATTGTTTTCATACTGAGAATATATCAGTGAACAAAACAAAAACCCCTGTTCCCATAAAGCTTATATTATAGTGAGGGGAGCTAGACAATAAACAATTTTCATAAAATTATTCACTCTTAGGAGGTCAGTGACCCCCATATCAACATTGACGTTTACATTGTCAATTATAAACACATTATCCTTTTTGCTAAAATAGATGTTGGTGATATAACCTATATGGGGTTTGGTTGTGTCAGTAAGCTTAGAGAAAAGTAATCTTGGGGATGCAAAAACAGTGAGTTAAAACATTGACAGCTGTGCTAGGGCTACTTTGTTATCATACATCTTAGCCACATATCTATTTTACGATAGGTTCTTGGAATATATACAAGGGGTCTTCAAAAAGTTCATGGCAAGATTTGTATTGTCTTTAATTGTTTTTTCATTAACTTTTGAACGTACCCTCATGTAAATTTTCTTAGTCTTTCATTCTCAGTTTCTTAATTTTTTTGTTTTATTGTTCTTATTTAAGGTCTTATTGTTTACTACGCTACTTTTATATGTTTAGAAATGAATTTCCTTTCACTTTTAATATTTTTTTCTTATGGAAGAATTTGACTATGTTTCAATAAAACCTTATTTTTTTTTTAGGTTAATTATTCTAGGTTACTGTTTATCAATCAGGATTCAGGACCCCTATCCCGTTACTAAGGAGAATTCCGGGGATGCTGTGGAGATCTTCAAACAGCTGTTTGTGGGTGGTAGTGGTGGTAGAGGCAAACAGTGGGTTGTGTGACCAGGATGAGGTCACCTCTTCCACCTTCTGGCCCTCTTTCTTTCCGGAATTTAACACCTACTTTGGTACTTAAAAGAGTTTGGGTTATTTGCTGTGCTCTGAGGTGCTGTTTAGTAGTAGCACCTATGAGATGATGTTACACAGTTTTTGGATGAGACTCTTGCAGAGGGGAGGGCATGTGTGTTTGACTATGTTACAGTAAGAACAGAAGAGAGTTGTTTCAGTAGCTTAAAAATGATTGATGTGGGCCGGCCCGGTGGCGCACTGGATAGTGCGCCGCTTGGGAAGCGCGGCAGCGCTCCCGTCCGAGGGTTCGGATCCCACATACAGACCGGTTCCCGCTCACTGGCTGAGCGAGGCGCGGGAGCAACACCGAGGGGTGCGATCCCGTTGCCGGTCCCCGGTCCGGTACGGGGGCAACACTGAGGGTTGCGATCCGTTGCCGGACACGGAAAAAGACAAAAAAAATAAATAAAATAAAATAAAATAAAAATAAAAAATGATTGATGTAGTTTTAAGTATTCTGACTCACTTTAGGCAAATGTGTGTCTAATCTTTCAGCATTTGATCTCATCCTTTTCTCATTTAACCTGCGTATGGCCAACAGATTATTCTTTCTAACATGCTATTTTTATTGTTACTCCCCAGTTTAAGAACTTTTACTCATTTCACATTTCAATGAGATAAATTCTTAGCTTAGTGTCCAAGCTGGAGCTACCTGGCTCCAACTTACCTTCCCAGCCTCACCCTTGCAACTTACCTTTTTTTAATTTTTATTTATTTTTATTTATTTTTTAAGATGACCGGTAAGGGGATCTTAACCCTTGTCTTGGTGTTGTCAGCACCACGCTCAGCCAGTGAGCAAACAGGCCATCCGTATATGGGATCCGAACCTGTGGCCTTGGTGTTATCAGCACCGCACTCTCCCGAGTGAGCCACAGGCAGGCCCGCAACTTACCTTTTTTGAATTTTATGTGGATCCCCTCAGTATCCCTCTTCTTGCCTCATTTCTTGCTACTTCGTTTCTTCTTATACCATTATTTATTTAATATCTTCCCTTTCTCTTACTAATTTCTATTTATCAAGTATCAGTTTAAGTGCCACCTCTTCCTCTGACCACTTCAATCCACAGAGATTTTTTTCCCCTTTCCTGAATTTCTGTAGCGTGTTTGGTTTTACTCACAGAGACCAATACATTTCTTAAGGGTGGGATTGTATCTTATACTTGGTTGAATTTTTATTGCACCTGAGATACTGTCTTTTTGAGTAGTGGTAACAGCTGTCACATCTACTACCTAACCACTCTGGCCAATGGGAAAAGCCATAGGATCAATGAATTGAGGTAATTCTCTTAAACTTCATTTTTACGTAATCTAGTTTTTTCTCCCTTGTGCAGTGATACATTTGTGATATGGGGGAACATCATTGGTCCTGGAAATAATAATAATAATACCTGAATAGATATTTTTTTTTTAGTTTTATAAATGAAGAAACCAAATTTATGAAAGATAAAATGACTTACTTAAGGTCAGGGATTGGCAAACTACTACCCTCAGGCAAAACCTGGTTTGATTTTGTCCTGTGCAGGAAGGATTTCTACGTTTTTTTTAATGGTTGAAAAAAATAATATTTTGTGACACAAAATTTATAAGACATCCAAATTTCAATATCTGTAAATAAAATAATATTGGAACACAGTCACTTCCATTTATTTACGGACCATCTATAGCTGCTTTTACACAACAATGGCAGAGTTGAGTTGTTGAGACAGGCCTAATGGCCTGCAGAGCCTAAAATCTTTACTATTTGGTTCTTTATAGATAAAGTTTTCCAACCCCTGCTTAAGATAAACTGTAGTAGAGCCAGGATTTAATTCTAGGTGCTCTCTAACTGTACTCTACTGAACAAACCATATGGTCTTTGGGGAACTGCTAGAGAAAATATTAATAATTCGGTATAGTGATGAGAAATGAAGGCTAGAGAGATAAGCAAGGGCCATTTCACTGAGAAACTTGAACGTCATGCTAAAAAGTTTGGCTTTGGTCCTGAAGGTGATGGGGACCTGAAGGACAATTAAACAGAGAAGCAGTATAATTAGATTTGGATTTTAGAAAGTTCAGTCTGCTGGTATTGTGGAGAATGAATTGGAGCAGGCAGTACTGAAAATAGGAATATCAGTTTGGAGTTTTTATAGTAATCTAGGAGAGACATGATAAGAGACTGAAACTTCCCCCTTTCCTCTATCCCACATTTCTTCAGTAGTGGGGTAGGAGATATGGACAGATTTAAAATTACGGAGGGAAAATCGACAAGACTCTTATTAGTCAGGCATTTTACACATATTATTTCAGGTGCTCATAGTAACTGAAATGTTATCACTGTTTTACAAATGAAAAAGGCTCAGAGATGCTATAAGTGGAATAACTAGAGTTTGAACATCGAAGTCTGTGCTCTTTTTACTGAACTTTGCTATATCTCATTTCACGTGGGAATAGTGCTACCTATTTACTTTGGATTGAATAATTTTTTCTATTTTCCAAAAAGTTTATAATTGCCACAGAAAAATATATAACCAAAATAAATTTAAGGAGGTCTTGAGCTATGTTACTATGTGCTTTCCTCCCCTCTATTAGTACTGATTTATTCATTGTGAATCCAGAATGAATTTAACTTTTGACTTTTTGAAAGTCCTCCATTTATATTTGAAAAATATTCTTTAAATATAAGGTAAATATTTTTAATGTCTTAAGTTGAGGAACTTGCCATATAGCCTAAGGAAAATTAGAGTATTTGAAAAACAACAGAGAAGATAAAGACACATTCCTTAAAAGTTATATGAGAAAGTGTTTTAGAGCAGGGTTTCTTTCCCTGCTTATTAATTGCTACCTCTTATCGCTGACTTTTTAATGTAACCCTCGATAAGGCAATCAGATATTTTTGTCAATCTTCATTGGACTTATTTAAAACTGGGTATACTCTGTTCTTTTGGGAATTTGTATGGCATTTTTGCTATCAAATAAAATGCATTCTTGATAGTAAATTCTCAGACATTTGTTTTAAAACACCACAGAGCATCTCATTATCATACCTTGGTTTTAGTCAAGAAGAGAACTACAGAGTAGTTTTTTTGAGATTTCAAAATTTCAAAATCAGCTTCGTTGAGCTACATTTACCTACAGTAAAGTATGCCAATTTTAGGAGTATAGTGGGTCTTGAAAAAATTTATATGGCTATATATCTGCTGCCACAATCAAGATATAGAACATTTCTGTTACCCTAAAAATTTCCCTCATCCCTCTTTGTAGTCAATCCTTTCCCTACACCCCCAGTTCCTGGCAACCACTGATCTGCATTCTGTCACTATATTTTGTCTTTTCTAGAGTTTCATGTGATTGGAATCTTATAACCTGTGGTCTTCTGTGTTTTTTACTTCACATAATGCTTTAGAGATTCGAATCCATGTTGTGTGTTTTGGTAGTTCATTGCTTTTTATTGCTGATTAGTATTTCATTGTATGAATGTACCACAATTAGCTTATCCATTCACCAGATGATAGACATTTCAGTTGTTACCAGTTTTTGGCGATTATGGATAAAGCTGCCATGAACATTTGAGTACACGTCTCCCCCTAGCCCCTATCAGCCACTAATCTATTTCCTGTCTCTATGGATTTTCCTATCTGGTGCTCATTTTTTTAAATTGGTTGTCTTACTAAGTTTTGAGAGTTTTTAAATCAGAAATATATTTTGCAAATATTTTCTCCCAGTCTGTGGCTTGCCTTTTCATTAATTAGCAGTGTCTTCAGAAGAGTGAAAGAGATTTTGATGAAATCCATTCTATCAATTTATTTTGATGAAGTTCAACTTATTTTTTTCTTTTGTAGTTCATACTGTTTGTGCCTTACTTAAGGAATTTTTTGCCTAACCCAAGGTCACAAAGATTCACTCCTGTTATTTTCCTCTAGAAGGTTATAGTTTTAGTTCTTATTTTTAGTTCTATGATCCGTTTAGAGTTAATTTTTGTATATGGTATGAGGGTAAGGGTCAAGGTTCATGTATTTGCACATTGATGTCCCTTTGTTTCAGCACCATTTGTTGAAAATATTAGCCTTTCTTCATCGAATTGCCTTGGTACCTTTGCTGAAATCAATAGACTTTGTATGTGTGAATCTAGTTTAGGACTGTGTTATGTTCCATTGATCTCTATGTTTGTCATTAAGCAAATATCACACTGTCTTAATTACTGGAGCTGTATAGTAAAGCTTTCATTTAAAACATTTTTGTTTGAAAAATAATTTAGAGAAAATAAATTTAACTTTAAAACTTTGTAGGCCAACAGTGAAAATGATAAAATTCAATGATTGTTATTAACCTTTTATATTTACTTTTTACTTTTAAAATTACTTTCAAGAACATGCTCTTCCTTGGTTCACTAACAATCTTAGGATTTAGATAGAGCAGGCGTTAATATCCATATTTTGTAAATGAGGAAACTCTATAAGATAAGATTTAAGAGGGCTGGTTTGAGATCATACAGTTAGTGTGATAAAGCACTAACTATATGCTTTAAAGCCCTTCTTATGCCTTCCAAAATCCAGTGCTTTCCTACCATATCACACTTCTTTCATTTGCTACTGCTGTCTTTTGTTGAATGTTGGAGAGTGAGTATTTTATGAATAATTCTATCACTAAATTTTATTTAATTAAAGTATAGAGCAGTAGTCCTTCCTTACCTGCGTACTACTTTCTGAGGTTTCAGTTAACCCCAGTCAACCACTGTCTGGAAATATTAAGTTGAAAATTCCAGAAATAAACAATTTATGACTTTTAAATTGCACACCGTTCTGAGTAGTGTGAAGAAATCTCACACTGTCCTGCTCCATCCTGCCTTGGACATGAATCTTCCCTTTGTCCAGCGGATCCATTCTATACGTGTTAACCACCAGTTAGTCACTTAGTAGCCTTCCTGGTTGTCAGATTGACTGTGGTGGTATCACAGTGCTCGTGTTCAAGTAACCTTTATTCTACTTAATAAAGACCTCAAAGCACAAGAGTAGAGATGCTGACACATTGTTATAATTTTTCTATTTTATTTTTAGTTATTATTAATCTCATACTGTGCTTAATTTGTAAATTAAACTTTATCGTAGATATATATAGGGATAGCTTACAGGCCATTCAAAAGAGTTGGCAGGCCAGATTTAGCTATGCAGGTATAGTTTGCTGAACTATATGTTCTTGTATGTATGTTTTATGGTTGCAGTCATACCTTGCATTGAATTTTATTAATTGCCTTTACTTAATATATGTACAAATGTGCATAATTTTTTTATTGGGAACCAAAATGATTACAATTGCTGAATAATAAGCCCCGATAAACTTAGAGTTTACAAACTGCCTTTATAGTCATTATTTCTTTTAATTCTTGCAGTGACTGTGGGAAATATCTGTCATGCTTAACATAGAATACAATATACCTTATATACATAATTGAGGGCAAGATATACCTTATCATTGGACTTCTCTTCTCTTACCTCTGTTTCTCTATATGCTCGTATGTTGGCTTTATTCTTTGAAATACACTTTTTCTAGCATCAGGGTTCGTGGCTACCAGTAGTTCTGGAAATGCCTCCTCTAAGTTTCCTTTCCTCAACACAAGTTTGAAAATTCTAGGGCAGGACTTTGGTCCTGCTTACTTCAAATTTTCATCCCACTATTAATCATTGTGTGTTGAAAGAGCAGGGTCATGTAGGAAGATAACAGTTCTCGTTTAGAATCAGTGTTTAGAATAACAGTGGCGGGGGGGGGTTGAGTAGTTTCTCAAATGAAGGGAAAGGTTAGTATAGATATGCCTTCTGGGGGAATTATGAGTTGGACAGCCATCCCGCATTGTGTCTGTGCACAATAATTGTTTAATTTATTGATTTAATTTTATGCTCTTTTCTTTCACCTATTTATGAGTATCACACTTGGTTCTCTTTCCCTTACTGTAGTTCTCATTGCCACTTAATTATCTTATCACCATCTCAAGTGGGATTTTTAAAATCCCCAGTTTAGGGCCGGCCCGGTGGCGCACTGGAGAGTGCACCGCTTGGGAGTGTGGCGGCGCTCCCGCCGAGGGTTCGGATCCCATGTGGAGACCGGTTCCCGCTCACTGGCTGAGTGTGGTGCGGGCACAACACCGAGGGTTGTGATCCTGTTGCTGGTCCCCGGTACAGGTGCGACACCGAGGGTTGCGATCCCGTTACCGGTCAGTAAAAAAAGACAAAAAGGAAAAAAAGAAAAACCCCCAGTTTAGAGTGTCATTTTCCCAAGTCTGGGTCTTATGACTTGGCGAAAGTTACTCTTTTCTTTTGAAAAGCCCATGCTCTGACCAAGTTCCTCAAATACCAGATAGAGTGTTTTATGGCAAAGA
>NW_007726622.1:745409-753513 GCF_000696425.1 Galeopterus variegatus | reverse complement strand
AAATAAAATAAAATAAAAATAAAAAATGATTGATGTAGTTTTAAGTATTCTGACTCACTTTAGGCAAATGTGTGTCTAATCTTTCAGCATTTGATCTCATCCTTTTCTCATTTAACCTGCGTATGGCCAACAGATTATTCTTTCTAACATGCTATTTTTATTGTTACTCCCCAGTTTAAGAACTTTTACTCATTTCACATTTCAATGAGATAAATTCTTAGCTTAGTGTCCAAGCTGGAGCTACCTGGCTCCAACTTACCTTCCCAGCCTCACCCTTGCAACTTACCTTTTTTTAATTTTTATTTATTTTTATTTATTTTTTAAGATGACCGGTAAGGGGATCTTAACCCTTGTCTTGGTGTTGTCAGCACCACGCTCAGCCAGTGAGCAAACCGGCCATCCGTATATCGGATCCGAACCTGTGGCCTTGGTGTTATCAGCACCGCACTCTCCCGAGTGAGCCACAGGCAGGCCCCAGAAACAAGATTTTTCAAATGCACTGACTAGCAAGTAAATTAGTTAAGTAATTTCTATTTTACAAAGGCCCGCAACTTACCTTTTTTGAATTTTATGTGGATCCCCTCAGTATCCCTCTTCTTGCCTCATTTCTTGCTACTTCGTTTCTTCTTATACCATTATTTATTTAATATCTTCCCTTTCTCTTACTAATTTCTATTTATCAAGTATCAGTTTAAGTGCCACCTCTTCCTCTGACCACTTCAATCCACAGAGATTTTTTTCCCCTTTCCTGAATTTCTGTAGCGTGTTTGGTTTTACTCACAGAGACCAATACATTTCTTAAGGGTGGGATTGTATCTTATACTTGGTTGAATTTTTATTGCACCTGAGATACTGTCTTTTTGAGTAGTGGTAACAGCTGTCACATCTACTACCTAACCACTCTGGCCAATGGGAAAAGCCATAGGATCAATGAATTGAGGTAATTCTCTTAAACTTCATTTTTACGTAATCTAGTTTTTTCTCCCTTGTGCAGTGATACATTTGTGATATGGGGGAACATCATTGGTCCTGGAAATAATAATAATAATACCTGAATAGATATTTTTTTTTTAGTTTTATAAATGAAGAAACCAAATTTATGAAAGATAAAATGACTTACTTAAGGTCAGGGATTGGCAAACTACTACCCTCAGGCAAAACCTGGTTTGATTTTGTCCTGTGCAGGAAGGATTTCTACGTTTTTTTTAATGGTTGAAAAAAATAATATTTTGTGACACAAAATTTATAAGACATCCAAATTTCAATATCTGTAAATAAAATAATATTGGAACACAGTCACTTCCATTTATTTACGGACCATCTATAGCTGCTTTTACACAACAATGGCAGAGTTGAGTTGTTGAGACAGGCCTAATGGCCTGCAGAGCCTAAAATCTTTACTATTTGGTTCTTTATAGATAAAGTTTTCCAACCCCTGCTTAAGATAAACTGTAGTAGAGCCAGGATTTAATTCTAGGTGCTCTCTAACTGTACTCTACTGAACAAACCATATGGTCTTTGGGGAACTGCTAGAGAAAATATTAATAATTCGGTATAGTGATGAGAAATGAAGGCTAGAGAGATAAGCAAGGGCCATTTCACTGAGAAACTTGAACGTCATGCTAAAAAGTTTGGCTTTGGTCCTGAAGGTGATGGGGACCTGAAGGACAATTAAACAGAGAAGCAGTATAATTAGATTTGGATTTTAGAAAGTTCAGTCTGCTGGTATTGTGGAGAATGAATTGGAGCAGGCAGTACTGAAAATAGGAATATCAGTTTGGAGTTTTTATAGTAATCTAGGAGAGACATGATAAGAGACTGAAACTTCCCCCTTTCCTCTATCCCACATTTCTTCAGTAGTGGGGTAGGAGATATGGACAGATTTAAAATTACGGAGGGAAAATCGACAAGACTCTTATTAGTCAGGCATTTTACACATATTATTTCAGGTGCTCATAGTAACTGAAATGTTATCACTGTTTTACAAATGAAAAAGGCTCAGAGATGCTATAAGTGGAATAACTAGAGTTTGAACATCGAAGTCTGTGCTCTTTTTACTGAACTTTGCTATATCTCATTTCACGTGGGAATAGTGCTACCTATTTACTTTGGATTGAATAATTTTTTCTATTTTCCAAAAAGTTTATAATTGCCACAGAAAAATATATAACCAAAATAAATTTAAGGAGGTCTTGAGCTATGTTACTATGTGCTTTCCTCCCCTCTATTAGTACTGATTTATTCATTGTGAATCCAGAATGAATTTAACTTTTGACTTTTTGAAAGTCCTCCATTTATATTTGAAAAATATTCTTTAAATATAAGGTAAATATTTTTAATGTCTTAAGTTGAGGAACTTGCCATATAGCCTAAGGAAAATTAGAGTATTTGAAAAACAACAGAGAAGATAAAGACACATTCCTTAAAAGTTATATGAGAAAGTGTTTTAGAGCAGGGTTTCTTTCCCTGCTTATTAATTGCTACCTCTTATCGCTGACTTTTTAATGTAACCCTCGATAAGGCAATCAGATATTTTTGTCAATCTTCATTGGACTTATTTAAAACTGGGTATACTCTGTTCTTTTGGGAATTTGTATGGCATTTTTGCTATCAAATAAAATGCATTCTTGATAGTAAATTCTCAGACATTTGTTTTAAAACACCACAGAGCATCTCATTATCATACCTTGGTTTTAGTCAAGAAGAGAACTACAGAGTAGTTTTTTTGAGATTTCAAAATTTCAAAATCAGCTTCGTTGAGCTACATTTACCTACAGTAAAGTATGCCAATTTTAGGAGTATAGTGGGTCTTGAAAAAATTTATATGGCTATATATCTGCTGCCACAATCAAGATATAGAACATTTCTGTTACCCTAAAAATTTCCCTCATCCCTCTTTGTAGTCAATCCTTTCCCTACACCCCCAGTTCCTGGCAACCACTGATCTGCATTCTGTCACTATATTTTGTCTTTTCTAGAGTTTCATGTGATTGGAATCTTATAACCTGTGGTCTTCTGTGTTTTTTACTTCACATAATGCTTTAGAGATTCGAATCCATGTTGTGTGTTTTGGTAGTTCATTGCTTTTTATTGCTGATTAGTATTTCATTGTATGAATGTACCACAATTAGCTTATCCATTCACCAGATGATAGACATTTCAGTTGTTACCAGTTTTTGGCGATTATGGATAAAGCTGCCATGATCATTTGAGTACACGTCTCCCCCTAGCCCCTATCAGCCACTAATCTATTTCCTGTCTCTATGGATTTTCCTATCTGGTGCTCATTTTTTTAAATTGGTTGTCTTACTAAGTTTTGAACATTTGAGTACACGTCTCCCCCTAGCCCCTATCAGCCACTAATCTATTTCCTTTCTCTATGGATTTTCCTATCTGGTGCTCATTTTTTTAAATTGGTTGTCTTACTAAGTTTTGAGAGTTTTTAAATCAGAAATATATTTTGCAAATATTTTCTCCCAGTCTGTGGCTTGCCTTTTCATTAATTAGCAGTGTCTTCAGAAGAGTGAAAGAGATTTTGATGAAATCCATTCTATCAATTTATTTTGATGAAGTTCAACTTATTTTTTTCTTTTGTAGTTCATACTGTTTGTGCCTTACTTAAGGAATTTTTTGCCTAACCCAAGGTCACAAAGATTCACTCCTGTTATTTTCCTCTAGAAGGTTATAGTTTTAGTTCTTATTTTTAGTTCTATGATCTGTTTAGAGTTAATTTTTGTATATGGTATGAGGGTAAGGGTCAAGGTTCATGTATTTGCACATTGATGTCCCTTTGTTTCAGCACCATTTGTTGAAAATATTAGCCTTTCTTCATCGAATTGCCTTGGTACCTTTGCTGAAATCAATAGACTTTGTATGTGTGAATCTAGTTTAGGACTGTGTTATGTTCCATTGATCTCTATGTTTGTCATTAAGCAAATATCACACTGTCTTAATTACTGGAGCTGTATAGTAAAGCTTTCATTTAAAACATTTTTGTTTGAAAAATAATTTAGAGAAAATAAATTTAACTTTAAAACTTTGTAGGCCAACAGTGAAAATGATAAAATTCAATGATTGTTATTAACCTTTTATATTTACTTTTTACTTTTAAAATTACTTTCAAGAACATGCTCTTCCTTGGTTCACTAACAATCTTAGGATTTAGATAGAGCAGGCGTTAATATCCATATTTTGTAAATGAGGAAACTCTATAAGATAAGATTTAAGAGGGCTGGTTTGAGATCATACAGTTAGTGTGATAAAGCACTAACTATATGCTTTAAAGCCCTTCTTATGCCTTCCAAAATCCAGTGCTTTCCTACCATATCACACTTCTTTCATTTGCTACTGCTGTCTTTTGTTGAATGTTGGAGAGTGAGTATTTTATGAATAATTCTATCACTAAATTTTATTTAATTAAAGTATAGAGCAGTAGTCCTTCCTTACCTGCGTACTACTTTCTGAGGTTTCAGTTAACCCCAGTCAACCACTGTCTGGAAATATTAAGTTGAAAATTCCAGAAATAAACAATTTATGACTTTTAAATTGCACACCGTTCTGAGTAGTGTGAAGAAATCTCACACTGTCCTGCTCCATCCTGCCTTGGACATGAATCTTCCCTTTGTCCAGCGGATCCATTCTATACGTGTTAACCACCAGTTAGTCACTTAGTAGCCTTCCTGGTTGTCAGATTGACTGTGGTGGTATCACAGTGCTCGTGTTCAAGTAACCTTTATTCTACTTAATAAAGACCTCAAAGCACAAGAGTAGAGATGCTGACACATTGTTATAATTTTTCTATTTTATTTTTAGTTATTATTAATCTCATACTGTGCTTAATTTGTAAATTAAACTTTATCGTAGATATATATAGGGATAGCTTACAGGCCATTCAAAAGAGTTGGCAGGCCAGATTTAGCTATGCAGGTATAGTTTGCTGAACTATATGTTCTTGTATGTATGTTTTATGGTTGCAGTCATACCTTGCATTGAATTTTATTAATTGCCTTTACTTAATATATGTACAAATGTGCATAATTTTTTTATTGGGAACCAAAATGATTACAATTGCTGAATAATAAGCCCCGATAAACTTAGAGTTTACAAACTGCCTTTATAGTCATTATTTCTTTTAATTCTTGCAGTGACTGTGGGAAATATCTGTCATGCTTAACATAGAATACAATATACCTTATATACATAATTGAGGGCAAGATATACCTTATCATTGGACTTCTCTTCTCTTACCTCTGTTTCTCTATATGCTCGTATGTTGGCTTTATTCTTTGAAATACACTTTTTCTAGCATCAGGGTTCGTGGCTACCAGTAGTTCTGGAAATGCCTCCTCTAAGTTTCCTTTCCTCAACACAAGTTTGAAAATTCTAGGGCAGGACTTTGGTCCTGCTTACTTCAAATTTTCATCCCACTATTAATCATTGTGTGTTGAAAGAGCAGGGTCATGTAGGAAGATAACAGTTCTCGTTTAGAATCAGTGTTTAGAATAACAGTGGCGGGGGGGGGTTGAGTAGTTTCTCAAATGAAGGGAAAGGTTAGTATAGATATGCCTTCTGGGGGAATTATGAGTTGGACAGCCATCCCGCATTGTGTCTGTGCACAATAATTGTTTAATTTATTGATTTAATTTTATGCTCTTTTCTTTCACCTATTTATGAGTATCACACTTGGTTCTCTTTCCCTTACTGTAGTTCTCATTGCCGCTTAATTATCTTATCACCATCTCAAGTGGGATTTTTAAAATCCCCAGTTTAGGGCCGGCCCGGTGGCGCACTGGAGAGTGCACCGCTTGGGAGTGTGGCGGCGCTCCCGCCGAGGGTTCGGATCCCATGTGGAGACCGGTTCCCGCTCACTGGCTGAGTGTGGTGCGGGCACAACACCGAGGGTTGTGATCCTGTTGCTGGTCCCCGGTACAGGTGCGACACCGAGGGTTGCGATCCCGTTACTGGTCAGTAAAAAAAGACAAAAAGGAAAAACAGAAAAACCCCCAGTTTAGAGTGTCATTTTCCCAAGTCTGGGTCTTATGACTTGGCGAAAGTTACTCTTTTCTTTTGAAAAGCCCATGCTCTGACCAAGTCCCCCAGTTTAGAGTGTCATTTTCCCAAGTTTGGGTCTTATGACTTGGCGAAAGTTACTCTTTTCTTTTGAAAAGCCCATGCTCTGACCAAGTTCCTCAAATACCAGATAGAGTGTTTTATGGCAAAGATCTTGGTCATCTCCTGTCACTTTATAGTAACATGAAGGACTAGATGAGAAATAGGTAAGGATCATATGGCAACTTCAAACATTAAAATATGAATATATTTTGCTAGAATAACTGGCTTCCACTAGAATTCAAAAACCCAGGAAAGCTATGAGAAATGATTCAGTTTCTGCTGTCTCTTTGTTTTCAGAATATTAGATTCCACTATCAGTATTTTTCAGTTTTATCCTTATCTGGAGACTCTGAGTTTCTTGGTGCATCTTGTAAAAAGCATTTAGGGTTTTGCTAATCTGGAGGAGTGATAGGTGAAACTCAGTAGTCATAAAACTACTTTTTGGGCTCTGAGATAATGGCGAGTATGGCTCAGAAACTATAGGAATTAGCTGGTTGGCTGCATTAACTAAATATTAGTCTTTAGCTACAACAAAACACGCTTCATAGTAAATACTACATAACGTGTACACAATTTATTTTACTGAAGGAAAATTTGGTAAAAGGGGGTTTGGAGATGAAGAATAAAAAGTGGAAAAGTATTTAGAATTATGTCTGCTGTGTAATTGTTTAGATGGAAAAATTTCTTAGGAAAGCAATTGCTGTTGCAACTTTATTTCTTAGGGCCAAACCCAGTCAAATGCTGTAATGAGAACTAAAGTGATCTAAATTATTTTAGGTTTTGGCCTTTTTTCATTTCTGAGATTTCTTAAAGGGACATTAATGATATATTTTGTTTTAAAGTTTTTTCCCTTTTCGGGCCGGCCCGGTGGCGCACTGCTACAGTGCGCCGCTTGGGAAGTGCGGCGGCGCTCCCGCCGAGGGTTCGGATCCCACATAAAGTTTTTTCCCTTTTGATATTTATCTGTTCACTCATTCATTATTTGCCCTCTTATTTTTAAATGTGTTGACATTACTTATTGTCACATGGTTGTAGAATTTCCCTTTTCCCATTTTCAGGGTGCAGTGGATTGAATATCCCATGTGGTCATGGTCCCCTCTCCCCCCCACCAAGTCTTTGAAGCTTAATCTCCACTGTAACTGTTGAGGGTAGGAATTCCTATTACGATAATTAAAAGGTGGGGCCTTGAAGAGGTGATTAGGTTGTGAAGACCATGCCATAGTGAATGGATTAGTAACGGTGATCATGGGCATGGTTCTCTTTAAAAAGACAGCACTTGAGAGTTTCTCTCTCTCTGCTCTGCCATTTCTGCTGTGTGAGACCCTTGGGTCACTGTCTTCACCAACAAGGCCTTTACCAGATGTGTTCCCTGGACTTTGGACTTCCCAGCCTGTGCAACTGTAAGCAATAAATTTTTAATTCTTGCAAAGTACCCAGTTCCAAGTATTTTGTTAATAAACAACAGAAACGGACTAGTACATAGGACAATTCATGTTTTGCTCATTTTAAATCATATTTATAGTTCATTATTTCTACAACATGTATAAATATAAACAAAAAGATAGTCATCATAAACTTAACATTTCTAATGTTAGTGGCTTATTTAAAACTGGAATATCGTGCAATATTTGATGAAAAAAACAAGAACTTTTAAATAAGATTAGGCAAAGTATATCTGTGTATTTTCCAATTTTTTTTTATCTTTCACTTTACATTTTTTCCCACTGGATTATTTATATTTTTATTATTGAATCATTCAGCATAGGTAGTACGGATACAAATGCTTTGTCAGATATATATGCTTTCAGTATTTTCCTCCACATTGTGGCATTACTAGTTATTTCCTTAATGGTACCTTTTGATTGAGTACGGATTTTTAATTTTTTTTTTTTCCTTTTTGTCTTTTTTTGTGTCCGGCAATGCATCGCAACCCTCAGTGTCGCGCCTGTACCGGACCGGGACCGGCCACGGGATCGCAACCCTCGGTGCTGCA
>NW_007726622.1:731135-744409 GCF_000696425.1 Galeopterus variegatus | reverse complement strand
CCCGTACCAGACCGGGACCGGCAACGGGATCGCAACCCTCGGTGTTGCACCCGCACCTCGCTCAGCCAGTGAGCTGCCGGTCTGTATGTGGGACCCGACCCCTCGGCGGGAGCGCCACCGCGCTCCCAAGCGGCGCACTGTAGCAGTGCACCACCGGGCCGGCCCCGGATTTTTAATTTTGATGAAGTCTAATTTATCATCTGTTCCTTGGGACTAGTAGTACTTTTACTTATAGGTCTGTGATCTACTTCAGATTAATTTCTACATGTGGTGTAAGATTAGGATTAAAGTTCATTTTTTTCCTTACAAATATCCTTACAAACAGTAACAAACAACACTATTTGTTAAATGAAGACTTTGTGAGGAGCCAAGGGCAGCCACCTGCTCCTGGAAGCAGGCAAGCAGCAGAGCAGGCTCAGGGGACCAAGGCAGGAGCCGAGGGCAACATCCCCCACCTGAAGCAGGCAAGGATCATGACAAAAACACCACTTTTGTGCAGGTGGCCCACCACAGCCATTGCCACAGCTATGGCTACCTCAAAAGTGGCTTGATGCCACAGCAGTAGCCTCAGTCACTCTGCAGGTAGCCCATCAGATACTCGACTGCATTGACACAAGGAGTATCACCAGTGGAGACTGGAATAAGAGAACGTCTCTCTCCTCAAACCCCTCTCCAGAGTAATAGAAGAAGCAACTGCTCTTCCAGATAACCAGACATCAATGTAGAGATACTAGAAATACAAAAACCCAATAAAATATGACATCAACAAAAGGATACAGTAATTCTCAAATACTGGACATTATAGAGCAGGAAACCCTTGAAATGACTGAAAAGGAATTCCAAGCAACAATCTTAAGGAAACTGACTGAGATATGAGAAGACTCAGACAACATTATGAAACAAGAAAAAAAAAAATCTAGGATATGAGGAGGAAATTTATAAAAAGAGTAATACCTTAAAAAAGAATGTAGCAGAACTCATGGAACTGATAAGATTCACTCAACAAAATAAAAAATAAAAAAACACAACTGGGAGTTTAAGCAGCAGGCTAGACCAAGCAGAAGAAAGAATTTCTGATCTTGAAGATAGTCTTCTCAAAATAACCCAGGCAGACCAAAAAAAAAAAAAAAGAAAAAAGAAAAGAAAAGAATTTAAAAAAATGAAAATCTAAGAGAGCTAGCAGACAACCTTAAGCACACAAACATTCAAATCATGGGTGTTGCAGAAGGGGAGGAGAAAGGAAAAGGCATGGAAAACCTATTCAACATAATAATAACCGAAAACTTCCCAGGTATGGGGAGAGACATAGACATTCAGATCCAGGAGGCTCAAAGATTCCCGAACAGATTCAACCCAAAATACTCTCTCCAAGACACATTATAGTCAAACTGGCAAAGCTCAAAGACAAAGAGAGAATCTTAAAAGAAGCAAGAGAAAAGCATCAAATCACCTATAAGGGAGCCCCTATCAGACTAAGAGACTTCTCAACAGCAACCGTAGACACCAGAAGAAAATGGGATGATATATTCAAAATACTAAAATAAACTGCCAGCCAAGAATACTGTACCCAGCAAGGCTGTCCTTCAGAAATGAGGGGAAAATAGTGTATTTTCCAGACAAACGAAATCTACAAGAGTTCACCACCACATGACCAGCTCTGTGGGAAATCCTCAAGGGAATCCTGCATCAGGAAACCAAAAAAGTGATAATCACTCATCTTACCAGCTATAGTTCCAGTCAAACTTTGCTTTTTTCATAATTCAGTCTTGGTATGTGGTGTGTTTCTAGGAATTTATTCGCTTCATCTAGATGATTTAACTTGTTGACCAACAATTATTCATAGTATTCCCCTATAACCCTTTTGATTTATGTAAATTTGGTTGTGACAACCCTTCTTTCATTTTTGATTCATTATTTGAGTCTTCTCTTTTTTTAGTCCATTTAGTAAAGATTTGGCAGTTTTATGTATCTTGTCAAAAGTACCAACTTCTGGGGCCCGCCCGGTGGCGCACTGCTACAGTGCACCGCTTGGGAGCGAGGCGGCGCTCCTGCCGAGGGTTCGGATCCCACATACAGACCGGTTCCTGCTCACTGGCTGAGCGAGGGGCGGGCGCAGCACCGAGGGTTGCGATCCCGTTGCCAGTCCCGGTCCGGTATGGGCGCGACACTGAGGGTTGCGATCCGTTGCCGGACACGAAAAAAGACAAAAAAAAAAAAAAGTACCAACTTCTGGTTTCATAGGTTTTCTCTATTTTTTTTCTATTTTTTA
This sequence comes from Galeopterus variegatus, assembly GCF_000696425.1. NCBI lineage: Eukaryota > Metazoa > Chordata > Mammalia > Dermoptera > Cynocephalidae > Galeopterus > Galeopterus variegatus. The sequence continues at coordinate 742,140 of NW_007726622.1, read as the reverse complement.
TTTCCTTTATCTATGTTCTAATTTTTGTTATTTACTCCCTTTGCTGGGTCTGTGCTTAGTTTGCTCTTCATTTTCTACTTTCCTTAGGTGCAAAGGTGATTCTTGATCTGAGATCTTTCTTTTTTACTAATATATTCATTTATATTAAATAAATTTCCCTTTTAGCAAAAAAAAATTTTTTTTAAGTTTTTTTTCAGTCATTTTTTTGGAGATATATCTGGAATTTAAACATACCTAGTTATTTTTAGTGCAGTTTTTCGTCCTGCTTTTACACTTAATATTACATCTTGAAAATTTGTCTTAAATACTCTTCAAAATTATGATTTTAATAACTGCATTATATTACATTTTATGCAAGTCCCTAATTAGCCATTCTCATATTGTTGGACATTCAATTTTTTCCCAATTTTTTTACCTTCAGATAACTGCCTTCCACACTAAAAAAATATTTTTTTCTTTGATTATTTACTTATGGTTTCAGGAGGTAGAATAATTGGTTGAAAGTGTGTGAACATTTTAAAGAGTTCTATTTATGAATCCAATGTATTCTTCAAAAAAGTTTTAGCAATTTATACTTATACTAGAAGATTTTGATGTTTCTCTCATAGCACCAGAATTATACAGTATCATATTTTTTCAGTTTGAGAAATGAAAAATGTCATTTTTTTGTTTTAATGTCCATTTCTATGTACATCTTAGGAAGTATTTATTAGCCACTTGTGTTTCTTTTGGGTGTGTGACTTGTCTGTTAAGGCCCTTCACCAAATTTCTGTTAAGATTTTTCTTTTTTTTTTTTTTTTCCTTTTTGTCTTTTTCCGAGTCCGGCAGCGGATCGCAACCCTCAGTGTTGCCCCCGTACCGGACCGGGACCAGCAACGGGATCGCAACCCTCGGTGTTGCCCCCGCACCTCGCTCAGCCAGTGAGCGGGAACCGGTCTGTATGTGGGATCTGAACCCTCGGCGGGAGCGCCGCCGCGCTTCCCATGCGGCGCACTACAGCAATGCGCCACCGGGCCGGCCCAAGATTTTTCTAATTCATTTTTAAGAGTTCTTTATGCATTATGGATGTTAATTTTTCGTGTGTTAAATTTGTTCCTTATATCAATTGACTTTAAATTCAGTTTGTGATGTTTTCCTTCATTTGTATGTTGAGGAAATAATTTTCTATCTAAACATTAAGTACATTTTTAAAATTAAAAAAAAAAACAAAAAACCAGAGGCAGACGTAATTCCCAAAACATCAAGAAAAAAAAAAAAGACTTTACTTTCCAATTAAGTTTTGAATATTACATTATAAAATAATTAGTTCTTTCCAACTAGTTACNCAAAAAACCAGAGGCAGACGTAATTCCCAAAACATCAAGAAAAAAAAAAAAGACTTTACTTTCCAATTAAGTTTTGAATATTACATTATAAAATAATTAGTTCTTTCCAACTAGTTACATAGTTCACTAGCTCATTGGTTAAAGAAATATACTTTTGAGGTAAGAATTATGGGCTCATTCCTTCAGGATCCAGGTAACTTAGCCTTGTTTTGTGGCCATGGAATGTATTCGTCCTAACCTGCAAGTCATTTGGTAGATTTGTACCATCTCTCTGAAGAAAGAGGATATAGGGATAACTCCATTGTGCTATCAGATAAAACATTAGAGCATATGCCCTACATGATAATTCACTAATTTAATTTTGTGTGAAAGACAGTACATTATTTTTGTGTGTGGGTATCTGAACCTTTGATCTTGGTGTTATAACACCATGCTCTAACCACCTGAGCTAACCAGCCAGGCCTCATTATACATTTAGTTTTTGTGCCATACTAAAATAAGTAGAAATAATGCTAATTCTAGTAAACATTAGGAAATAATTTTCCAGAGTGTTGTATACAGTAGGAAATGTTGATCTGACATTGTAGAGCTCATTTGTTGTTCGCTTTTGTGAGTAAATGATTATAAGTATAAAAATTTAAGACATAGGAAAATTTAAAATGTTGGTCTGCATATGCTTGTGCCAATACATAGACACATTACATAAACCCAGTCATTGGCTTACATTTCTAAGATACTGGCATTGGACATGAATTATATTTTAAGAGGCTGAATTTGAATTGTATTACTCTGTTAGATTTTGTGCCAGCTTTTGGTTAATCATTGTCTTTATTATGTTTGGTTCAAGATGACTCATTTTTCAAGGAACTTTATTATAACATTACATATTTACTACAGGAAGCCTGGACGGAAATGGAGCATCAGGTTATTGGAGATTTTCCCCCACCTCCAATGTTTATTGCACCAAGTATTATTAAAGTTAATTATTTTTCAATAACTGAATTCTCTGTAGAACCTAGTACTTCATTAACCAAATGTTACAGGACCGTTTATTCCTTTTACATGGCAGACAGATGTATCTTTGATGATTGCTTAAATATTGGCCATACTTCCATTCCATACTTTGACTAAACTTAGAATATTTTATTTTTACCAAGTTGAGTATTGTAATTGACTGATAATTTTGGAATCAGGGATTTGAGATTGAACCTTGCTTTTAAAAATTACTAGCTTTGGAAACAGGCAAATACTTAACTTCTCTGAGCCTTAGTATCTATTTGGGCATTAATGAGTGAATTCATACATTCACTCATTAATGAATTTGGATAAAAATATTTACCTTGCAAAATCAGAATTAGACGGACATACGAAAGGGTATCTAGCACTTAACAGGTGCTTAGTTCAGTGTAGTATTGTTATGATGATCATCGTGTGCTGACACTTGCTTATAGTAAATATTGAGGTTAAAGGTGCCAATCATTTAACCCTCCTCTCTCCAGGTTCTAACACAGAAATAATAGATTCATCATAAGGGAAATGTCCCAGTCTTTTTCTAAAATTTAGACTCTCTAATAATAGTGGAATAGTGAAAACACAACATGGATCTAGGGAGAAGTTGAGAGTCTGCTATAATCACCAACAAATCTAGACTGTATGACTTGCCTTTGGGAAGAGTTCAATCTGCATGCCTACTCTGAATACACTTAATCTGGTAGCTAGTGGGAAGATCACAAGCCTGCTTTGTACAACAGCTAGCAAAGAGCCTAGGCAACAGCTAGAGCAAGAAAGGGAGAGATAGCTCTATTTTCTATGAAGTAACTTCATTCCTTCTTGTTAAAAATGAAGTTCAAGGAAAGCTTTGGACTGTAACCTATCAAATTAATACCTCCCCCCTACTCTGCCCATTCCCCAGTCCCCTTTCCCAGGAGGAAGAAGAGGAGGCATGAGTGTGTGGAATAGAGACTGGAAGAGTTTTCTGTAATACCTAATACAATAACCACCCCTGCCCCTCCCCATGTTAGAAAGAGAAGGGAAGCCCCATTCTTTATCTTTATAATGTGACGTTAGTATGAGTGCCTCCCTACTTTGAAAAAGTAAATTTCACTTATTTATGTACAGGGTTTTTGTAGGCCATAGATTAAATACAATATAAGAGCTATGTGAAAATTAAAAGCAGCCATGTTAGAGAAATCTAATTAAATATTAGCTTAAGGAAATATGATGTGTCTTTTTAACTTGTTAATAGAAAAATTGGTGATGGTAATGAAAATGAACCCCCCCCAAAAGTATAAATATAGTCAATAAAAGTCACAAGTCATCTATTGCCAATAGGTGATAAGAGTTCTGTTTGCAAATATATATTTAAGACATCTACTTAACCAAATAATAGAATACTTTTTTAGAAATAAAAATCTCCATCAGTAAATCAAAAACAGTAGTCTTAGGAAAAAAAGGAAGACAAGTGGTATAGAAAGGTAAATTGTAAGTCTGTGCCATAAATTAGTAATTTTAAATATGTAGGAAATATATTTTAGTAGTGAATATTATTTTATCTTAAAAAATAAAAATTTGAAAGTAATCATTTACTGGTACTTCAGAAGAAACCAGTGAACATGTAGCAGAATAGTAAATAAATGTCAGGTAAGCCATTAAGTGTGTCATTAGCTATTAACAAAGATTACAGTTCTGGAAATAATTTAAGATGTGCCTCCCCATCCTCCCTTCTGTACTCTTTAGCCATGATTTATAAAATAGAATTAGAAGAATAATGTACATGCTCATAATTTGAAGCATAGGATAATGGCTAAGAATTTGGGCTCCAGAGTTTAGGTTTTTACTAGTTTGTGTCCTTGAGCAAATTATTTAGTCTTCTGTGCCTCATTTGTAGAGTGGGGGTAATAGAAGTATCTAATTCATAGGGTGATTGTGAGAATTAAATTAGGTTATTAGTGACTTTAGTGGAATTGTAGATACCAGTTTGCTACAGGGTAAGTGGTGAACAGAAAATGAAAATGTCAGAACAACTATAGCGTACTCATATCAGAGCTTCTTATGGGAGCTAGAGGGAGTTTGATTTAAAATTGAATGTGAATTTTGTTAGTTGGTAGAAATGTAAATATGAGGGTATTTCAAAAAGTTTGTGGAAAAGTAGAATGGGAACATAATATAAATCTTTCTATGAACTTTTTGAAGTACCCTTGTATATTTATATGCTGAGGGCAAATGACCAGTGAATAGGTCACATGTGAGAGAGGGGGAGCATGTATGATGGTCTCTACAGATAGTAGTAGGGAATGTATTACAAAGCACTGGGAGAAGGATTAGCATTTAACCAAAAGGACACATCTCAACGAGTGGGAGAAAAGGAGGTTAAGGATGCTGATTTGGGGAAAGGTATCTCTACCTGAAGTCTACTATTTTCTCTTTGAAAAAGGAAGTGAGGACACATTCTGAGTAAGTATGAGGTGAAGGTAGTGAAGCTGAAACCTAGGAGAGTGTTGTAAAGATTTGAAATAGTAACTGAGGCTAATTAATGGGAGTTGCAGTTCATTTGGGAAATGTAGAGAGGCCAAAATGAGTTTGATGACCATGGATTTTGTGGTGGCCTTTATTGTGTATATATATATTCTCATTTCCTTCCCCACCCTCCCTCTGTCTCTGTCTCTCTCTCTGCAGTACTTGGCAGCCACTGTGTGGGAACACATTTGAAAAGCTGGGCAGTTTAATTGATCTGGTATTGGGGGGCACAGGAATTGAGAAAGGAGAGCGGTGTGAGAAGAAGCAGGGGCCAAAAGTTGAAGGTGTTGCAGTGATAATGATTGAAATTATGTATCTTAAGGGTCTAGGCTGGGCAGGGAACTAATTGAAGTCAAGAATAAGGCTAATAGGTAGGGAGAAAATGAAAGAATATTAACACCAGAAGTTTCCATAAGGCTAAAGAGTAAAGTGTGAAGGGGAAAAGGAGTGAAAAGAGATGAAGGGTAAGAGCTTGTGGTTATAAACCAAGACAATGTTTTAAGATTTTAAATGAGTAACTGTTCTGGGTGATGAGTGGTCATAGAAGTGTATTATTCAGTTGAGTAGTGGAAGTAAAGACCACTGTAATTGGATATCTCTTCAAGTCCTTAAGGAGGAGAGCAGCTAAGATAGATATTCACTTGGATCTGAAAGTCATCCTGGCTGATGGTGGCTCAAAAGGCAAGTTAGATATTAAGACGTGTTTCTGAGTTGGAGAGTGACTGGGACGCTGGTTGATGATAATGAAAAATTTGGTTAGATAGGGCCCAATTATAAGTAAAGGAGGGAGGTTTTAACAGGAGACTTTTGGAGTAATTATATGTGTGTCACAGTAGGAAGAAGATAGGAAAATGCTCTTATCTCCCAGTCTGCTCTACTAGAGGTATAAGGGAAAGAATAGATGCCATTTGGGCTCAGCTGAAATGGAGGGGTTGTCCAGGGGGAAGCTGGTTTCCATTAGGGCACAGAAGTAGAGTGAGGTTCTGTTAAAGGGTCTAGGGAAGTTTATTTGTAAAAGAAGAAGCATTACAAAGGGCATAGTAAGAAAGGTTGGAAAAGAGTGCAACCTATTTGGGAGAATGGGTAGGAAAGAGAAGGAACCAAGCTTTATAGAAATCTGAGGTCTGTCATTTACTAGTCAGGTGGTAAATGTGTAGGGAAACAGAAATGACCTATGTGTTATTGTGGAAGCATGGAAGAAGACCATTTGCTTTGAGGTGATAATAAGTATTACATGTAGCATCATTTATGCCTGTCTCAAAAAACAATTTTGACACAGTGTTGTTCCTTAATGAGACGAACAATGGCTGGTTGAATAAGGTTGTTAAGATTCAGAATAGACATATCAGTACTGTGTAAACATAGGTAGGGAAGTAAGAATTTCAAGGATAATTACTTATGGTCTTTGCTATACATAAGCAGTAGACAGTAGTCTTTTGGGAATTTGGTGTAAGTACTTGTATGGATAAGTGTTAATTTGTGGTTGTCAGACATATTTGATTCATTCAACAGATATTTATTGAACTCTTTGCTGGTCTTTGGAATCAAAAGGTTTTTTGTGTGTGTGCTTGAACTCCCTTTCTCTAGTTGAAAAAATAATTTAAAGAATTCTGGCACTCATTCAGACTCATAAACTTTCTTTGTAGAGACAGTAATCCTCAAGTTCAGCAGTTTGGCTCTAAACATCATAACAGTTCTAAATTCATATCTAAAGGAATGTTTTAAATCTTTTTGGCATTTTTTAAGAGTTTTTGCAGACATTCATTTGATAGTATTGGCATGCCTTTTATTGAATCTTTGGTGGGAGAAAATAACACGTAAAGCAAAGGACTGAAATTTCCAGTGCTCTGCAGGGGAGAATAGGGGAAACAGACAGGATATGCGGGCCCACCCACAGCGTAATTTGTTCCAGGTCTTTGCCACCACCTCTGTTCTCCACCGGTTGCCTGCCGTATTCTCCTAGGGATGACCCTGATAAGGTGGATTGCATCCTCTAATTGTTGACTGCAGCAGCAAAATGGCAGTGGTATAGGACTTTTAAGTCCTTTTAAATGAAGGATACCTGTATTCTAATTTCCATCAATCGAGTTGAATTTCTGAAGATTTTGTGATCTTTGCTAGTTTTCAAAATGTTTTCTTGGCTGCATGCTAGCTGGGAATTATAACTGTGAAAGCTTTCCTGTCAAAATCTAGCTATTTAATATATAATTATAATAACTAACAAAGTTATTGAGCACCACACTATCAATTCTGTTTCAAGTTCTTTACATGTATTGACTCATTTAATCCTCACAATAAGCTATGAAGGAGTTAGTATTATTTTTCTCATTTTATAGATGAGGAAACAGACTTTATAGATACCCTCTTTTTCATAGAGGCCTTTTCTACATGATTCGGTGTAAGTTACAGTTGCCTGGACTTAACGTAAGGCTTGGGTTAAGTAACTTGCCCAAGGTCACACAGCTAGGCTCAGTGTATGCCAATTTTTAACTTGGTTTATGAAGTTGAACTTATATGACTATTAAACTTTTAAAAACTTAAATACGGGCCGAGCCCGTGGCCCACTCGGGAGAGCGTGGTGCTGGGAGCACAGTAGCCCTCCTGCCGCGGGTTCGGATCCTATATAGGGATGGCCGGTGCACTCACAGCGTTCACTGGCTGAGCGTGGTGCGGCTGGTCTCAAAAAAGGACAAAAAAAAAAAAAACTTAAATACAAGTTGTAAGTATGACATACTAACACTTTCCATGATCCAGCTATCCCACTTCGGGTATATATCCAAAGGAATTAAAATCAATATGTTGAAGAGATATCTGCACTCCTATCTTCACTGCAGTATTATTTACACTAGCCAAGATAGGGAAACAACCGAAATGACCAACGGATGAATGGATTTTTAAAATGTGATATAAAAAAACAATGGAATATTATTCAACCTTAAAAAGAGGAAAATCCTTTCTCTTGTGACAACATGGATGAACCTAGAGGACATTATGCTAAGTGAATAATAAGCCCGGCACAGAGAGACAAATACACATGATCTTGCTATTATATGTGGAGTCTAAAAAAAGTCAAACTCATAGAAGTGGAGTATAGAATGGTGGTTGTGGGGGTCGGGTGGTATGCAGTTGTGGACAGAGAAAGGGCAGATGGTCAAAAAGTTTCAGTTAAGACAGGAGGAATAGGCTCTGGTTATCTATTTCACAGCATGGTGACTATAATTAATAATGTGTGTATACTTCAAAATAGCTAAAAGAGTGGATTTTAAATGTTCTCACTACAGAAATAAGTGTTTGAGGTGATGGAAATGTTAATTGATTTGATCATTCCACAATGTATATGTGTATCAAAACATCACATTGTACCCCATAAATATATACAGTTATTATTTGTCTATTAAAAATAAAATAAAACTTTGAAAAATAACTTTCCCTAAATATCATTTAAAGGTAAGTTTTTTCCCCCCTCATAGTCCAGTAGACATAGTTTATCTTTCCATCTATGGTAGCCCTTTTTTTTTTTTTAATCATCAGAGAATCTGAAATAAAAACATTTTGAATCCATATTGCATATAGTATGATGTTTTCCTCAACTTGAATAAATTTGGTTTATTACTAAGCAAGCCAAATGTCTTGGCATAGCTGTAATTAAAGTTATTAATATAGTAAAGTTCAAATGAACTTTAAATAAATTTTATTTTTAGTATAGGAGATGGTATCATTTACCTATGGAAGGAATTGTACAAGGTGTCTGTAAAGTCTGGAATCACAGATTAATATTATCAATGATTTTTATACATATTTATGTTTCCAGACTTTGTAGATGTCCTCTATTTCATACAGGTCTTTTCTACAAGTTTTGGTGTAAGTTGCAGTTGCCTGGATGTAAAGAGGGAAAGAGTCAGAACAGACATAAAATGATATTACACATTGTACCATATGTATACTGAGAGGAAGGCCTGCACCCCACCAGTTTGGTAGGGAAAAATTCCCCTATAACTATAGTATCTATAGTGGTAATAATAATGAAAATTTGCAACATCAGCCAATATTCAGGGCTTGCTGTGTGTTGGGTATAGTGCTAAAGCACTTTGTATGTGTTTATCCTTGTGTGATATATAGATATTATTATCTTTCTTTAAAAAAAAATAACAGAAATCTAAGTTGTAGAGCTATTAAATGACTTTGGGCAAGCTACATAACCAATTAGTGGCAAAGACAGGTTTTGAACCTAGGTTGCTCTGATTTCAGGGTCTATGGCTTAATCTCTTGTGTACTATGCTGTATGGCAGGAGTTAGCAAACTTTTTCTCTGAAGGTCCAGATAGTAAATATTTCAGGCTTTGTGGGCCACATGGTCTCTGGTGGAACTACTCCACTTTGCTGTTTTGTAAAGCAGCCATAGATAATATCTAGAAGAATAGGTGGGGCTGTGTTCTGATAAAACCTTATTTATGGACAGTGAATTTCATATAATTTTTATGTGTCTGAAATACTGTTCTTTGAATTGCTTTTCAGCTGTTTAAAAAAGTAAAAAAATCATTCTCAGTTCGCTGGCCCTACAGAAACACATGATGGGATCAGATTTGACTTGTGGGCGGTAGTTTGCTGACCCCTGCTGAAAGGCTAGGATAACAGAAATGGAGAATTCATCCAACAGTATTTTTTTAGAATAAACTAGTATTGTTAGGTACAATTACAAATTAGAAATGAATCTAGGCAAATGTTCTTTTCAGTAGATATTCATGAGATGCTCATTGTAGGACTCTATAACATTACAGTTCTTCCCATTATCATACCATATGTTTTTTAAAATCATAAATATGCATTTCTTAGTTTGCAATAAATTGCCATGTTGCTCTGTAATCATCAAAAGAATTTTGATTCTAGACCTTTTCTTTTTGTCTATTAGGGGCTGAGGTAATTTGATTTTTCTGTTAAGAGAAAGGAGTGTTGGAAATAAAATGAAGGCTTCTCAAAAAAAGATGATTCATGCAGAATTTACAAAATTGGCTATTTAGATTACAATTTGACATTTATAAAATTGACGTTGTAGAATGAGTTTAGTATAAGTTTGGCTTGTGTGCAACAAAAAACACTTCCAGATGTGATCACTGATATATGATTCTGAATTAAAATGCTTAATGAAAACTTTGTGTTGACAAGTCAACACTAATAAAATAAAAATCTGTCCTTATGCATACATAGTGAAACTTATCAGCAAATTTTTGCATTTTTATATTTGGTAAGGAAAAGAGATACACTAAAAGTAAACTAATTTCAGTTAGACCAATAACAATTATTGGTGTTGAGTTAAATGGTTATTTATAGAGAATACATGGTTGGCACTGAGTCAGCTTCCCTGGCTTGCCTCACCCTCAATAAGTTTGGTTTTAAAGGCTGTGTGGTGTGGCCTGGATCAGCAGGCACTCAAATGGAGGAATCAAAAAATCTTTTAACACAAAAGGAAAGGTTCTTTTTAAGAATTGTCAAGTTGAATGAATCAGTCAGATTCTAGACAGAAATGGAGAAATTATTTGTTATACTAATAACACTATGTCAGAATCGTTTAGTGGTTGGCTATTGCCTATAGTATAAATCCAGTTTTTTTGGAGTTAGGATTCAAAACCTTCTGTAATTTGTCCCCAGCCTTCCTTTCCAGCCTTGATTTTCATACTCCTCTGTTAAGAGACTGTGTAGTCAGTCTGTTACCCACTCATTTATCCACAAATATTCTATCACTTTGGAATTTTCTTCTTTCTCTTTTCTGACTAGCCAGTTTCTGCTTATGCTTCAGGACCTAAATCACATCTCTTTTAAGTAGCACCACTCTTTAATGTGATCTTTTTTCCCTCTAAATTCCTAGGACTTTTTGCCTCTGTCACTCATTTGACAATTACTCTCGTACTGCTTTGTGACATTTCTTATAAAAGTATTGTATATTTACTTTTGTCACCCCAGCTAGATGGAAAACTCCTTGAGAATAGAGGCTGTATCAGGGCCAGCCCGTGGCTCACTCGGTAGAGTGCGGTGCTGATAACACCAAGGCCGCGGGTTCGGATCCTATATAGGGATGGCCGGTTTGCTCACTGGCTGAGCGTGGTGCTGACAACACCAAGCCAAGGGTTGAGATCCCCTTACCGGTCATCTTTAAAAAAAAAAAAAATA
>NW_007726622.1:727864-730370 GCF_000696425.1 Galeopterus variegatus | reverse complement strand
TTTTTTTTTTTTTTTTTTTGGTTTTTTTTTTTTTTCCATGTCCGGCAACAGATTGCAACCCTCAGTGTTGCCCCCGTACCGGGCCAGGGACCAGAAACGGGATCGCAACCCTCGGTGTTGCTCCCGCGCCTCGCTCAGCCAGTGAGCGGGAACCGGTCTGTATGTGGGATCCGAACCCTCGGGCGGGAGCGCCGCCACGCTTCCCAAGCAGCGCACTATCCAGTGCGCCACCGGGCCAGCCCCATGACATTGACATTTTTGAAGATTACCAGCCATTTATTTTGTAGGATGTCTCTCAATTTGGGTTTTCTAATATTTCATCATGATTACATTTAAGGATATGCATTTTTGACAAGCATACTATGTAAGTGGTGATGTGTCCTCAGTGCATCATCTATATTAATTTGGTAAATAATGAAATTTAAATCATCATTGGTGAGTTTGAATAGCACAGTGATCAAGGCAAGCCTGGGTTCAAATTCTAGCCTGATCATTTATTGGTTATGTAATCTTGGGCTTAACTCCCTCTTTCATTAATTTCAGATAATTTAAATACCTTTTTGTAGGTCAAAAACATTTGCATATTGGGAATTTCAGGTGGTTCTAAAGATTTGTGAGATGAAATGAGACAATGCATACAGCACTAATAAGCGTTCAATACACATTAGCAATATATTATTGTTATTTTTCATTATAGTCCTGTAAAAATAGTGTAAAATATGTCAGCATGATTATTGGTACATTCTAAAATGAAATCATTATTTTTGAGTTGGATGTGTAAAACTTTCTTTATCTGATATTATTTGCAGTTTTACATAAGTAATTTTCAAACATAACCAAATTTTTATAAATATAGGTAACTAAATATATGTGTGTATACAAACATATATAGTAGTACAATATCAAATATAACTAATTTTCACATAAGTAATTTTTAAAATATAATACCTCAAGGGTGATTCAAGTGTCTTGTTTGTCTTTGCATTGAATGACCTTGGACCCTATGCTTTTTTACTTCTTGTGTCTTTTTAAAAATACAACTGTCTTATTGGTGAGTTGTCAGTTTCTAGCTTGCCTTAGTAGCTTTACCTGAACCATTTTTTTCTTGTCACTTCCTATTTGCTGTAAATTGGAAAACCGGATCACGTTGGTTTATACACAGTTCTGATAAACTTAGTTAAGAGGCAACTTATGAGGGCCAAAGGAAACTTCCTGAAAATTAGTAAAGTGGCTTTCATACTTAGTACTTCATGTTTTAAATGTTTAAGCTTAAATATTGCAATACAGATTGGTAACAGAGTTCTCTGAGAGTGGCAATATTTGGAAGTGAGCGTGCTGTAGTATTGATGCTCCCTGAAAGTCAGGCATCAGTATGGAATAACCTGCTTTGCAGTAGCAGCTCAGATTTCCCATTTCATCTCTTCTCTGTTGGACAGATACAAATTACATTTATCTACCACCTTGGTTTCCAACCCATGCTCGTGCACTTATTCATTTATTCTTCCTTTTCATCCTGGGAGGGAGGTCTCATATCTTCTGAATAGAGAGATTAGTGATTTGTTTAAGAATATAAGGTTAGTAGATGGGTAGGGTAAATATTTAGACTTTTGAGATAAACTTTCATTCTCATACCTGTTGTAAAATCTCAGTAATTTTGCCTCACATCATTTAGAACCAGATTTTTTTTAACGTTCTGAGTTTGTATATGTATTTATAATCAAAGAACTAAGATTTATACTTAAGACTTCATATTTGCAATGATTAAATGTTACTTTCTTTGCAGTATATTTTGGAAGCCTATTTCCTTTCTTTAAACAGATATGGAAAAACCACACAAAAATGTAAAGCTTAGTAAATTATTATGAAGCGAACATCCTTGTAACCACAATCCAGAACAAGAAATAGGACTTTGTCAGTCACTTCAGAAGCCGCTACATTTTCTGATCCCCATCCCCATCATGGTCTCTTCCTTCCAAAATTGTCTACTAATCCTGGCTTTTGTAGTTTTGTTTTCTTATGGTTTTATCTCCTAAGTGTCTATCCCTGGACACCAGAATTTAGTTTTACTCCTTTTTTTAAAGTACTTAAAATGCATCTTTTTTTTTTTTTTTTTCCTTTTGTCTTTTGTCTTTTTCCGTGTCCAGCAACGGATCGCAACCCTCAGTGTTGCCCCCGGACCGGACCGGGGACCGGCGACGGGATCGCAACCCTCGGGGTCGCTCCCGTGCCTCGCTCAGCCAGTGAGCGGGAACCAGTCTGTATGTGGGATCCGAACCCTCGGGCGGGAGCGCCGCCGCGCTTCCCAAGCGGCTCAGTTATCCAGTGCGCCACCGGGCCGGCCCAAAATGCATCTTTATTACAATCTGATTGTAAAAGTAATGAGAAATTAGGGCCGGCCCGGTGGCGCACTGGATAGTGCGCCGCTTGGGAAGCGCGGCGGCGCCCGCGTCCGGGGGGTCGGATCCCACGTACAGACTGGCTCCCCCCCCCTCGGCGGACCGGGCGC
>NW_007726622.1:724816-727734 GCF_000696425.1 Galeopterus variegatus | reverse complement strand
GAGGCTTGCGATCCCGTCGCCGGTCCCCGGTCCGGTACGGGGGCAACACTGAGGGTTGCGATCCGTTGCCGGACACGGAAAAAAGACAAAAAGACAAAAAAAAAAAAAGTAATGAGAAATTAGAATAATAAAAAATACAGTCACTAATATTGTGAGGTATTAAAAGGAGTTATTTGGAAACTCAAGGCCCTACATAGCTGAAGACATGGTTTCAAAACAGGAAGTAATTTTTAGACACTTATATTCACCTTTTCTGTGTGTCCCCCCCTCACCACCACCACAAAGCAGGAGAGTACTTTAACTTTCTTTCAACATCCATTTTTTTTTTTTTTTAAAGAGAAGATGTTATATTCCTTCTTATGTTGATTAACATCTGTACAGGGCTTTACAGTTTATAAAGCAGATGTTCATGATCTGATTTAATCTTCACGACAGTCTTGTGATGTGGACATATTCTTTTTTCCATTTTATAGGTGCGGAAATGATAATATGTGTAACCAAAAAGTGGTGGAGCCTTTACTGGACCTTCTAATTGAAAAGGCTTTCCTTATTAGTGTTTTCCAAACTTTAGTTATCTGAGTACTACCTTCATATTTCCCAGTTTTTTACATCTGATACTATTTATTTAATAATTTTATTTAAATGACTTTTTAAAATTAATAGTCTTTTAGAACAGTTTTAGATTTATGGAAAAAATGAAATAGTACAGACAGTTCCCATATCCCCCCCCCCCCAACTTTATTATTAAAATCTTAGTATGGTACATTTGTTGCAATTTTAAAAACCAATATTGATGCATTGTTATTAACTAAAGTCTAGTTATTCATATTTCCTTAGTTTTTGCCTAAAGCTCTTTTAAAGTTCCAGAATCCCATCCATTTGTTATGTCTCTTTAGGCTCTTGGCTGTGATGGTTTTCTTGTATTTTCCTTGTTTTTTGATGACCTTGACAGTTTTGAGGAGTATTGGCCAGATACATTACAGGATGTCCCTCTACTGTAATTTGTCTGATGTTCTTTTCATAATTAAGCGGAAGTTATGGGTTTGGAGGAGGAAGACCAGAGAGGAAAAGTGCCATTCTTATCACATCATATCAAGGGTGCATATGATCAACATGACTTATAATTGTTGATGTTGACCTTGATCACCAGGCTGAGACAAACTTTAGTTCTCATACCTGCTTTGATATTGAGTAATTTTGCCTCACATCATTTAGAAAGATATTATCAGGTTTCTGTTTTGTAAAGTTACTCTCCCCACCCCTTTTCCACAATGTACTCTTTGAAAGGAAGTCACTATGCACAGCCCACACTTGAGTGAAGAGTTATGCTCCACCTCCTTAAAGGAGCGCATAATTTATTTAGATACCTTCTGCATGGTAGGTTAGTCTCTTCTCCCTCATTAGTTAATTTATTTGAGTCATTTATTTATATCAGTATGGACTCATAGATATTTATATTATACTTGGGGTTATGATCCAGTACTACTTTATTTTGTTGGTCAGATTGTTCCAGCTTTGGCCACTGAGAAATCTTTTGGTTGGTTCCTATGTTCCTTTGTCATAATCCTACCTTTTTTTAAAAAAGAACTTCTTTACTTTCTGGCACTATAAAATGAATTAGTTTCTAGACAAATTTATTTTAAGATAAAATGTTATATCACTCAGTAGATAGAAAATCAGTTTATGAAAACTCTTATTTTTATTTTAAAAATTGGTTATACTTAAATATTAGCCAAGTCTTAGGTAGTAGGAACCTTAAAGTAATCAGAAGGAGGGCCACACAAACTTCTATCTTTCACACACTTTACTGGAGCATTCTTCCTTTGCAACTCTCTTTTCAGTATTTGCTTCAACATATATTGAAATGCCTATAGTGTACTTGGGGTACCCACCACAGTAGGTAGTGTGGAAAATAAGAGTATGAAATATGATCTCCTATTATGAAGAGGCTTACAGTTGAATGTGGTTGATAGTCTATAAGCACAGATAAACAAAATCAATCATATAAATAAATTTACTTATTACATACTAAATGGTCTGGTGAGGCTTATATGAGTTTAGGAAAGGAGGAATTCGGTGTTGAATAGAATAAAAGGAAGTAGTTCTTGAAAGTGAGACGTATAGTGGATCCTGAAGGTGGGATATGGGTGGAGGATGAAGTCGTTTCTGGTCAGAGAATGAACTGAAGAGTATTATCTGCAGAATGATGAGGAAATTGAATTAAGTGGAATCTTGTGTTGCTATAAACTAGAGTAGTTTGAAAGTATCTGAATCAATGGATTAATCCGCTGTGTTTTTTTGTAATAAGGTTTAAAGTCACTGTTTTAAAGTATGATATGCCTAAAAGAGTCAGTTCTAATTATTAAAGGACTTGGATATTTAAAGTCTGCAAATAAAATGTGGTTAGAGAGGTTGAAATATTTAACTTTCCAGGAAGGTTACATACTTTCTCATTGAAACAATGAAATTTAAGCTATGTAACTTTGTTCCTGTTACTGCATAATGTGTTGCCAATGTTCTAACTAGGATAAGATTTACCTTTGTCTTCGTGGGTAATATGAATTTAGGCTGGCAGCAAACATTAATGTTTTCTTCCCAGACATGCAGTAATCCACTTTAAAATGGTATGTAAATATATATTATGGCTTTCTTTAGTCTTGTGGTACTTGACTACTTTGAAGCTTTTTTGAACATCTGTTAAGATTAAAATGTTTTTGTTGTTGGTTTTTAATTTCTTAATAAAAGATTTCTAATTTATTGTGTATTTTACTTATAACATATGCTGTTTGATATTTGAACTAGTAAATATTTAATGTGACCATTTTAGACCTCCAGATTTGCCTTTCAAAAATGATTTAAAGGGCCGGCCCGGTGGCGCACTGGAGAGTGCGCCGCTTGGGAGCGCGGCAGCGCTCCCG
>NW_007726622.1:714053-724806 GCF_000696425.1 Galeopterus variegatus | reverse complement strand
TAAAAAGGAAAAAAAAAAGATTTAAAATTTTTAATTAATCGTTTTGGCATTTTAAAGAGAAGGAAGGGAAAATACGAGGGTACTTCAAAAAGTTCATGGAAAAATAAAGTTAAAAGATAGTACAAGTCTTTCCATGAATTTTTTGAAGTGCCCTCATATTTTACAAGCAGACTCTACAGTTTATGTTTTTAGCAATACATGTTTTATCACAAGAGATTAGAGTATTTTGTTAATGTTTGAGACTATTGTGGGGGACCTGGCATTTTTAAAAACTCCCCTCCCTGTCCCCAAATAGTCACTGCTAAAATTCTATCTTAAAAATTCTATCTTAATTTCTTTTTGTTTAAGACTCTTTTCTATCCTATTAACACATATATTGGCATAATATTAACAGATATTTACTTTATGTGCACATTATTTCGTACTACAGTAAGGCAAATTATTATCTCTTTTATGCACTTCTGTGTCTTTGTAACATTTCCCAGTGTTTCTCCTAGCATTGCACCATTTATTGTTTAGGGCTTGGGCATAGAAAAGTGTGTCTATGGATATTTTAAAAGTAGCCACTACAGAAAGAGGAGTTGGCAGTATTGTAGGAATCTGGAGGCCTGTATTCTAGTCCTAGCTCTGCCCTGTGCTATATAACCTTGGAAGTCAGTTTCTGTGTTCTCATTTGGCCAATGTGATCTCCAAGCTACTTTCTAAAATTATATCACTTTGTGCCATGGTTCTACAAACAAATGAGCATATTAGCTTAAAGTATCAAGAATGAAGTGTTGGGCCAGTTAGCTCACTTGGTTAGAGCAGAGTGCTGATAACATCAAGCACCAAGTCAAGGGTTCAGTTCCCCATCCTGAACCCCTGCCAAAAAAAGTGTAGAGTGAAGTGTTGAAATACCTTTGCTTCACATTGAAAAATGTTATAATCTTATAGGTTTGCCCTCCCTTTAAAAAAAAATGTAAACCTTTTTATTGACATGTAGCACACACACAGAAAAAATATACTCATGATAACACCGAACATAAATCACAAAACATTACCAATCCCAGAAACCCCTTGGTGATGCCTCCTTGTCACTACTCCCTGTCCTCGATGTAACGGTCTTCTCCCTATTTTGACTCTTCACACCATAGATTAGTTTTGGCTGTTTTGGGGATCACATAGTATGGCTTTTTGTACCTGGCTTCAATGCCTAGCATTATATTTGTAAGATTTGTGTAGTTTTAGTTCATTTTCATTGCTGTGTGGAGTTCATTTGTGTGAATATATGATAGTTGATTTACCCAGTCTCCTGTTGGACTAACCACAAAGAAAAAAAAGGTAAATTGAACTACATTAAAGTTAAGAACTTCTGGTAGTTTTTTAATCTTCAGGGATTGACTCTTTCCAATTTATACTTTTATATGCTGTTTAAATGAACCTTCAAATTACAAATGGGTGCTTCAGCGTTAAGTTAGCCTAATGTCTCCCTTTTTAATTTTTCCCAGCAGCCATGCGAATCTTGCTTTGCTGCCTTGACTAGAAGAAAGGAATAGTTTGATAATAGTTTTAATAGCATGAAAAAATAAGGGGAATAATTTAATACCTTCTAAATTTTCAGGTCTAGGAAAGACAGGAACAGCAGTTTTAATTCACATTTTACAACTGGTTAGAATGTACTTTTGTGTTTTTTTTTTAAACTAGTATAAAATTGAGGATACTGATGACAGTGTTGTTATTTAGATACATTAATTTATGATTCTCTTACACAGTTATAGTTTATAAGCTGAAAGTGTAGGATTTTAAAATTCATTCTGTCAACATTTATTGAGCGCCCATTATGTGTCTAGTCATAGAACTTTGTCTTATTGCCTACATCAAATATTACAGTAAGTGGTGGATAACATATACAAGTTTTGTGATCCATAAAATTTTTCCCAATAAATCAATGAAAACGAAAATATAGAAGCTTAAAACATTTTACTGTTTTAGATTTAGTCAGTTCTCTGAACTCTTTATGAAGGCATCAACTTGGGTGGGAGTCATAAATCACTGACAAAATATCACAGTGGATTCAATATGAACTTAAATAGCAAAAAATATACCTAAAACATTTACTCTTCTGTAAATATATAAAATGTAAAAAATTTAGTGGTTTAAGACGTGGACAGTTACTTGATACTTTTCATTCTAAGTGGTTTGTATATTTGAATAGCCTAGGCAGAGTTATTCCCCCCATGTAGCCTTTTCCTTTCCGTTTTTTCCCTTCAGCTGCTTAGTCTAGAGTTTATAGGTGAGGTGTTTTTTTGTTTGTTTCCATTTTTCAATCCATTGAGATCAATTTATAAAAACGAAGGCTTTGGGTTATTTACTGTTTAGTATGCTCTCTTGATCTATTCTGGTTAAAAAGAACACCTACAGTTAGTGGCTTAAAACAGTAATTATGTTATTATATCTCATATTATTGTGGGTCAGGAATTTGGGCAGGGATTGGCTAGAAAGTTCTTCTTTACTAAGGTCAGTTAGTGATATTCAACTGGAGAGTCATACACCTTCATTTATATGTCTGGGGTTTTGTCTGGGATGGCTGGCAGACTAGGCTTAGCTGGGACTGTCAAACTGAGCATGTATACGTGGCTTAGGCATGGTGGTTCAGAAAAGTTGGACTTCTTCAATGGCAACTCAGTACTCCTGGAGAAAGTATTCCAGGAAACCGGAGTCTTAGAATCTGCAAGGCCTATTCATACCTAGTTTTGGATGTTATACTTCTTTTGGTCAAAAAGCAAGTCACAGAGCCAGGCCAGATTCAAAGGAGGGGACTATACAAGGGCATGAATAGTGGCAGGTGTAGTTCATTGGGGTGGGAGTGGGGGTTCATCTTTGGAGACTAGCTATAAAACTATAAGACTTCCACAGTACTCTGCAAATTTAATTATATTTTCCTTTGAAATATATCTTCCTCACAGGTTTTTCTGTTTCATCATGAAAAATGTTTAATAAGCAGAAAAGAATTTTACAGTGAACACCTGTACATGCAACATTCAGATTCTGTAATTAACATTTTACTGTACTTGGGTTACCACATATCTATCTATCATCGACCTTATTTTCTGGTAAATTTAAGAGTAAGTCGCAGGTACTTGGATACAGATTTAAATGACTTTTCCCTTCCAATCCAAACCTTAGAGGATAATCAGAAAATATAAAGAATTTTTATTTCTATATCTTCTCTCTTTAAGAATTTATCTGTTAGTAACTTTTCAACCTGCCTTATTAATCACATATCCAGCCAAGCTTTGGTTTAGTTTTCCACAGCTTCTACTCATGATAGTGTCATTAAGATCTGTGGAGGAAAGGCAGAAAACTATTTCTTTTTAAATTATAAAAACAGTCATCCAATCTCAGTATAATCACAACTACTCTCATTAATATGTTCTCTGTTCTTTTTCCATTGCATATCTTTTTATAGTTATTGCTAGTGTATATATAATTTTAAAATCCTTTGAAAAATATATGAAATTTTTAACTTACAGCCCGATAATTCATGAGTGCTTGATAGTTCATTGAGTGGCATGACCACCATTTTTAACCATGCCTCTATTGGAGTTACTGTCCAACTGAGAAAAGCTGTTGATCCAAATGAAATATTAATGCTTTTTGTCTGAAATTGGTTATATGCAAAGTTTATCCCACCCCTCTAACTCTCAGCCTTAAGAGTTCAAACTGATGAAATGGCAGAGAAACAAAGTAGTTGGGAGGAATAAAGATCAGCTTCATTCTTGGTTGACTTTGAAACCACATCAGGAACAAATAAGGAAATTAGAAAAAAATTATATTTTTGACTGTTATGAAACATTTTTGTCAATTAAGTAAATTTTCACTTTTGCCAGTATTCTCACAGATGTTGTTCTCATAGTTGGGCTGAGTAAATTTTCTTATTTAAAGTTTACCTGCAAATTTAAACATACTAGAAAACTTTGGTGGCAAGTACAAGAGCTAAATATGTATGTTATATTCCCAATGAGTTTATTCCTATTTGTTGTGGAACTGCTCTTTGAACTCAAAGAACGTGTAAACAGTTTCATTACCACTGGCTAATGCACACTTACATAAGTAAAAATTTCAAATTTTCTCCTAGCTTGATCAGAATTAGGTAATTGGAGAGGGTTATTCAAACAAATTGAATTCTGTAATCTTAGGGCTCCAGAGTCTTGTAGAAGATAATTTAATTGAGTCCTTCTACTCTGAGACAGGATTATAATTAACACTTCAAGACAGTTGAGTCTCTTGGTTTTTTTTTTTTTTTGTCCTTTTGAGACCTGCCGCACCGTGCTGAGCCAGTGAGCGCACCGGCCATCCCTACACAGGATCCGAACCCGCGGCGGGAGCGCTGCTGCGCTCCCAGCGCCGCACTCTCCCAAGTGTGCCACGGGCTCGGCCAGAGTCTCTTGTTTTATTAAAAGATTTCTCAAAGACCATGATTATAGATTGTCACGATTCTCCCCCCGCCCCCGCCAGAATGAACCTTTACTGCAAAAAACAAACAAAAAAATCCCCAAACCAACTACATTCTTCATGTTATAGTTTCAGTACATTTTTTGTTGTTTGGCCCTCTGTGGATACAGGTGGTTACTATTTTTTATTTAGTAACTTTAAATACTTGAAACTTAACATTTGTCTTTTAGGCTTTATTATGTTTGAATTAAATTACAGACCTAAACAGCTTTCTGCCCTTGAAAAAGATGCTCTCTGGGGATTCTTGAAATATGCTTCCTGACTACATTCGGTCATGTTTGTGTGTGCACGTATTCATTGTCTTAATGAGCAGTTAAGTAATTTGAACTTCATTGCTTGATTGCTGGGACTGTCTTCAGAACATATGTCCAAGTATCAAATCCATCAGCAAATATTACAGCCAGCCTCCTCACCAGAGAAAATGGTCTGGATTTGATCTGACTTTTGAATATGTGGATTTACTTAGGGGAAGATGTGGAGGATTTGATTTGGGCTCTGATCATTTCAATTTTGGAAAATCCCTAGATGTTAGATTGATCCTGGGATTAATTTATGGCTCTGAGTCAGATCTGGGGTGGTCTTAGAAGATTGCATAGTCTTCTACAAAGTGGGCTTTGGAACATCCCAGGTATTCTACACTTGAGAATTACTGCATAGTGAATCTTCACAAGCCTGTGTGAAGAGAATAGAATACTGGAGGAAAGGAGTATTAAATTTGCCCCATCATATTTACTTCACTGTCAACCCTTTGTATTTGGTTTCTGTCCACACAGCACAATAAAATTCCATACTTGGAGTACATGGGTGCTCTTTAAATACTGAAGATGCTTTACTTTGACCATATGAATATTTGAGTTTTAGATTTCAGCCAGTGGTATGGGAGTGGCTTCTCTGTTTTTTCAATGTGAGTGAAAACTTTAATATTGGTATAATGCAGTTAAATAATGTTTGTTAGGCATTTTCTTCAAAATTGAACTGAAACATATTTGCCTGTTTCATCAGTGACATCATTTACACACTAATGACTCTTGGCCACGAGGAATTCACAGTAAACATAGAAAAAAGTGTGAAGCCAAGGGTAAGTTTAGCTGTAGATCTTTAATTGATTTATTAAAGCAGAAACAGAGGGTATAGCCCCTTTCATAAGGAAATAGATATCTTTGAAAAGGTCTACCTTAAAGTTTTATATTCTCTATATCTTTAGTTTGTTTTAGTTTCTATATTTTATTTTTCTTTTAACTTTTCAAAAATTGGGAAATAAGCAGAAACAGAGGGTATAGCCCCTTTCATAAGGAAATAGATATCTTTGAAAAGGTCTACCTTAAAGTTTTATATTCTCTATGTCTTTAGTTTGTTTTAGTTTCTATATTTTATTTTTCTTTTAACTTTTCAAAAATTGGGAAATGACAGGTTGCATTTAACATAAAGTTTTAAAATACCAAAAAGTTTTTGTTTTGATTGCAGGATTATTTAAAATCCCTTGTAGCCATGAACAGCTGCTTCAAAATTTCTATGTAGGAATGGCTTAAGGGTAACAGTTTGGGTGGGTGTGTAGATGATTTGAGCTGCTTTTGATGATTTGTTTTAAAGCTGCTTTTGAATAATAAGCACATTATTTTCATTCATAGTATATGTTATAGATCATTCAAAACAGCAAAATTCTGTAATGGTTTTATTCATATAATGCATATATAACACATATAATTGAAAAAATCAGTTTGTATCAAATATGTATATACACACACACACACACACACACTTTGTCATGAAAAAAAAGTTGTTACTCTTTGGGTATATTTGTTAGGGAGGCTGGTAAAGATAATGTGGAGGGGGAGGGTAAAGCCGTCTATTAGGTCCATCCTTGGCAGTAATCCATTTTGCTCTTTTCTTTATGTTGCCACTGCCTTATTTAAGCTAACATCACTTCTAACCTGCACAATTCTGCCAGCCTCTTCTATTGCCCTGCTTCTAGTCTCATCTCTCTCAAACCCATCCTTTGCCTTAAATTCCTCCTCTACTTAGCCACCAGGGAGTGAACTACTTACATTGCAAATTTGATCTGGCCTCCCTCTTCCTGTCCTCCAAGACAGTGGTCTTTAGTAAAGTGTGTCAGATGATTTAGTGGTAATGCCAGAAAAAATATTAGAATTTTTAAGTTTACTTTTTAAACCTGAAATAAAGGAAAGGAATTATGCCTTACCAATATTAAAGCCCTCATTCAGTCTGTTAGATAGTCATCTCTCACATAAGAAAGAGTGGGAGTTCCACACTGCAGAGGGTTTGACAGTGGAGCTCTCTTTTATTCACTCTGTGTATTGCAGTATATTGTCTTTTACCTGTACCTTGTCAAGTAATTTTATTGGTTATATTATCTAATTCTCACAAAATAGATTTGTGGCTTAAAAATATTTCTTCAGTGAAATGATAGACTTAAAATAATCTCAATCAAGCACAGGTAACGACAAGAAAATGTCACAGCTGATCTTTCTATTCTTAGTTCAAAATTTTTGTCACTCATAGTACATGTTTAAAAACAGTGATCTAATCAGGTCTGATAGGAAATCATCCTCTCCAAAGTCAAAAATATTGAGAAGACTTATTTGAAATATGGGCAAACCTTACCCTAAATATATGTATTATACCTTAAATATTAACTAATGATTTCAAAACCAAAAAGGAATTTATTTGCCATGCATAATATATTTATCCATTCCAGGTCTGCATAAAACTTAAACATTATAAGCATCTTTTGGGGCTTAAGTCCTATTAGGAAAATAAGGCAACATATGGGAGTATATGAAAGTAATAAAAAATTTTAACCACAAGATTAAAATATTTGCTTCACTTGGAAGAAATAAATATGCAGTTTTGCCACATAAAAAATTAATGAAAGTATGAAGCTATTGCTATTAGCAAAACATCTAAGATATCATTTATTACACCCTTTTCAAGTTTCTATTTTTTACATGTTTTATATTGTTCATAACATTAGCGTAAGTACATGTATAAACATATACATTTATTGGGGGTATAGGCTCAACATTTAAAAACCACATGTAACCACACTCTGGATCCAGAAAGAGAACATACCAAATGTCCCCTGCCCCTGCCCACATCTCCAAAAATCATTGCTGTGTTGATTTATGACAATATAGTATCGTTTTGCCTGTTTTTTATCTTTATATAAGTGGAATTATAAAGCATATATTCTTTTATGTCTGATTTCCTTTGCTCAGTTTTATGTCTCAGAGATTTATCCATGTTCTGTACAGCTGCAGCTCATTCAGTGTCATTGCTGAATGATATCCAGTTATATGATTATGCCACAATTTATTTGTCCATTCTAATACTGATGAATATTTGGTTTGTTTCCAGTGTCTGACTGTTACAGATAATGCTACTCTGATTCTTGTCTGTCTCTTGGTTCACATGCATGTGTACACATTTCTGTTGTGTATAATTATAGGACTGGAATTGCTGGGTCATAGGGAATGCAAATATTCCATTTTAATATATAATGCAAAATAATTTTCCGTAATGGTTTTATCAGTATATAGTCCCACCAGTAAGTTCAAGAGTTACTAATGTTCCACATCTTCATCAACACTAGATATTGTTAGTCTTTTTAATTTTAGCCATCTGGTGAGTGTGTAGTATTTTGGGGGCTTCAGATTGTATTTTCTTTATTACTGATAGGGTTGAGCACCTTTACATATATTTATTGGCCATGGGATATCCTCTTTTTGGAAAGTTTTTACTCATATCTCTTACACATGTTTCTATTGGACTTTTTCTAGTTGGTTTATAGGTATTCTTTATATATTCAGGATATGAGCCCTTTGTGAGTTATGTTCCAGCTACTTTCTCCTACTCTGGCTTTCCTTTTTACTCTTTTAATGGTATCTTTTTATGAATAGACTTGCTCAGTTTTAAGGTTGGTCCCACTATCAATTCTTCCCTTTTGCAATAGTGGTTTCTGTGTCTTGTTTAAGTAATTTCTAAATGCTTTGTTGTTTTGTCTCTCACATTTAAATCTGTAACCTATCGGGAACTGATTTTTGTATATGCTGTGAAGTAAGGGTTGTTTCATTTTTCCTTTCCTTGTGGAGTTCCACTTGACCTATCATTATTTATTGACATGATTCCTATTTCCCCAGATGTCTGAAGTGCCACCTTTTTTCTGTAGGTAAGTGTGTTTATTTTTGGATTCTTTTTCAGTTCCATTGATCCATTTGTCTATTCTACTCTTAATTACTATAGCTTCATAATGTCTTGATATCTGGTAGAGCAAGTACTTCTACCTTTTCCTTTTCTTCAAGAGGGTTTTAGCTATTCTTTGCTTTTCCTTATAAATTTTAGATAACAAATTTCCATGCACGTGCATGCATATACATACATGCACACACACACACACAAACTGTTGAGATTATGTATTTTATTGCAATAAATCTCCATTTTTATGTAAAAGTTTATTTTATGTAAACGAAAGCTTTATTTTCTGTAAATGATAGCTTTAGTTTATGTAAAAGTGGCATCTTTTAATTGAATCTTCAATTCATGAACGTGGTATATTCCTCTGATTATTTTAGGTCTTTAATTTCTCAATAACTTTTTTTTTTTGCGGGGGTGGGGGGTGGCTGGTACATCTCTCAATAACATTTTATACTTTTGTCTATAGAGGTCCTGAACATCTATTGCAATTTTTATTCCTAAGTGTTTATTTTTTTTATTTTAATACTACTATAAATGGTGTCTTTAAAAAATTTTTGTTGTTGTTGCTAGTATATGGAAATACTGTTGAGTTCTGTAAATTGTATCTATCAACCTGGCTAACCTCACTTGTTAATTCAGTTAAGCTATCTATATTTTGAGAATTTTTATATAAATATTGTTTGCGAATAATGATAGCTTTATTTTTTCTTTTCTAATTTTTATTTTTTTATTTTTTTAATTTTTATATTTTTTTAATTTTATTATGTCAGTATACAATGTGGTTGATTATTGTGGCCCATTACCAAAACCTCCCTCCCTCCTCCCAGAAATTTTATTATGTCAGTATACAATGTGGTTGATTATTGTGGCCCATTAATTACCAAAACCTCCCTCCCTCCTCCCAGTCCTGCCTCCCACCCAGCAGTGTCCTTTCTGTTTGCTTGTCGTATCAACTTCAAGGAATTGTAATTGCTGTGTCTTCTTCCCCCACCCCGTTTTTTTGTGTGTGTGCATGTGTGTGTGTGAATTTATTTATTTATTTTTAGTTCTCACCAATAAGTGAGAACATGTGGTATTTCTCTTTCTGTGCCTGACTTGTTTCACTTAATATAATTATCTCAAGGTCCATCCATGTTGTTGCAAAGGCAGTATTTCATTCCTTTTTAAAGCTGAGTAGTATTCCATTGTGTAGATATACCACATTTTCCGTATCCACTCATCTGATGATGGACATTTGGGCTGGTTCCAACTCTTGGCTATTGTAAAGAGTGCTGCGATGAACATTGGGTAACAGGTATACCTTCGACTTGATTTCTGCTCCTCTGGTTATATTCCCAGCAGTGGGATAGCTGGGTCATATGGTAGATATATCTGCAATTGTTTGAGGAACCTCCATACCATTTTCCATAGAGGCTGCACCATTTTGCAGTCCCACCAACAATGTATGAGAGTTCCTTTTTCTCCAAAACCTTGCCAGCATTTATCGTTCAGAGTCTTTTGGATTTTAGCCATCCTAACTGGGGTAGATGGTATCTCAGTGTAGTTTTGATTTGCATTTCCCAGATGCTGAGTGATTTTCTTTTGCTGTGCAGAAGCTCTTTAGTTGGACATAATCCCATTTATTTATTTTTCCTTTGGTTGCCCGGGCTTTTGGGGTCATATTCATGAAGTCTGTGTCCAGTCCTATTTGCTGAAGTGTTTCTCCTATGTTTTAAGAAGTGTTATTGTTTCAGTATTTATATTTTGAGTTGACTTTAGTGTATGGTGAAAGGTATGGGTCTAGTTTCATTCTCCTGCATATGGATATCCAGTTCTCCCAGCACCATTTGCTGAAGAGGCAGTCTCTTCCCCAGTGTACAGGCTTGGTGCCTTTATCAAAGATCAGATGGCTGTAGGTGTGTGGGTTGATTTCTGGATTCTCTATTCTCTTCCATTGATCAGTGTGTCTGTTTTTATGCCAGTACCATACTGCTTGGGTTATTATATCTTTGTAGTATAGTTTAAAGTTAGGTAGTGTTATGCCTCCAGCTTTATTTTTTTTGCTCAG
>NW_007726622.1:713111-713320 GCF_000696425.1 Galeopterus variegatus | reverse complement strand
GCAACCCTCGGTGTTGCTCCCACACCTCGCTCAGCCAGGGAGCAGGAACCGGTCTGTATGTGGGATCTGAACCCTCAGGCGGGAGTGCCCACCGCGCTTCCCAAGCGGCGCACTATCCAGTGCGCCACCGGGCCGGCCCCTGGGCAGGCTTTCTTGATTTCTCTTTCTGCATGTTCACTATTGGAGAATAGAAATGCTGCTGATTTTTG
>NW_007726622.1:686923-712111 GCF_000696425.1 Galeopterus variegatus | reverse complement strand
TGTGCGATCGCGATCGTGAAACAACGCAATGCAAAAAGCGACCTACTACGACAGCTCGGCGATCTACGGTGGCTACCCCTACCAGGCAGCCAACGGGTTTGCTTATAATGCCAGTCAGCAGCCGTACCCGGCGTCCTCTGTCCTGGGCGCCGACGGCGAGTACCACCGACCCGCCTGCTCACTCCAGTCGCCCATAATTTCTTCAGTTCGGCAAGTTCTTTTACATTTTTTTTCAGGACATTGATTTTCTTGTAGATTTCCTCTTTCAGGTCCTGTACACTTTTCCTCATTTCATCATGATTTCTAGCTGAGTTTTCTTGTATCTCATTCAGTTTCCTTAGAATTATCACTCGAAATTCCTTATCAGTCGGTTCAAGGGCTTCTTGTTCTATAGGATCTAGAGCTTGAGAGTTATTATCCTTTGGTGGTGTACTTTCTTGATTTTTTTTATTTCTGGTATCTTTTCTTTGATTTTTATTCATTGTGGCAGGGGAGTTCACAGTCCACAGGTTTGACACTATTGACTGACTAAGATGTTGCTGTGGTTGCCAATTCGGTATGGCTACCTCAGTGACTGCTCAGTTGGCCAGTAGTGCCTTATGTGTGTCGTTGCCTCGGGTCTTGGGCCTCTCCGGGGAGCCACCTCTCTGGTCAGCTTGGACTCGGCCGGGCTGCTGGATCACGGGGTGGTACCGCAGGGTGTGGTCTCTGCTGAGCTTCCACCTCCCGTGCTGGACTTCTCTCTGTTCCGTGCACTCTTTCCCAGGCTGCTGGGATGCGCCGAGGAACCGCAGAGCGTGTGGTCTCTGCAGAGCTTCCCCTTCCCCTGCAGGATGTCTCCCTGCTCTGTGCACGCTAGGCCGGGCTTGGGATGGAGCCAGGTGGTGGCAGTGAAGCCTACCTGCTGCTGGATGACGTGGCAGCGGCCCCCCCACAGGGCATGTGGACTCTATGGAGCTTCTGTCTCCCTTGCTGGACGTCTCTGTGCTCTGTACGCATTGGGCCGGGCTGCTGGATCACACAGCAGCAATGTGGTCCCCGTGGAGTTCCCCCCTTCCCTGCCAGATGTCTCCCTTCTCCGAGCACACTAGGCTGGGCTGGGAATGGAGCCGGGTGCCTGCGGTGAAGCCTACCTGCTGGATCACGCAGTGGTGGCCCCACAGGGTGTGTGGTTTCTGTGGAGCCTCTACCTCCCTTGCTGGACATCTCCCCTGTCTGCGCGCACTGGGCTGGGCTAGGAATGGAGCCGGGTGGCGGCGGTGAAGTCTATCGGCCAGATCGTGCGACGGCAGCCCCACAGGGCATGTGGTCTCTGTGGAGCTTCTGCCTCCCCCGCTGGACATCTCCCCGTTCCATATGTACTTGATATTATGTTTTTTTTGTTTTTTTTTTTTTCGTGACCGGCAGCGGATCGCAACCCTCGGTGTTGCTCCCGCACCTCGCTCAGCCAGTGAGCGGCCGGTCTGTATGTGGGATCCGAACCCTTGGCGGGAGCACCACCGCACTTCCCAAGCGGCGCACTGTAGCAGTGCGCCACCGGGCCAGCCCCTTGATATTATGTTTTTATAGTTTAAATCGGTTAATTTGTGGGAGAGAGTGACGCTAGGAACCGTCTATTCCACCATCTTGACCGGAAGTCCATATTGAGTTAATTATTGTATCTATCAACCTTGCTAACCTCACTTGTTAATTAAGTTAAGCTATCTATATTTTGAGAATTTTTATATAAATATTGTTTGTGAATAGTGATAGCTTTATTTTTTCTTTTCTAATTTTTATATCTTTAAAATACTTCTCTTCTGTTATTGAACTGAGTAGGACTGCTAGTACAGATTAGAAATGATGAGAGTAGCCATCCTAGTTTTGTTCCCTGTCTCATAAGGAAACCTTTCAACATTAGAAATGACAATTTGCTGTTATTGTTGTTGGTTTTGATATATGCCTGTTTCAGTTACTATAGTCACATAACAAATTACTCTAAAACTCAAAGATGTAAAGTTACCATTTATTATGATCATGGATTCTGTGGAGTATGAATTACAATAGGGCACACGATGGAACTCTGTTCTGTGTTGTCTAAGGCTTTGGCTGGGAGATGTGAAGGGAGAATGGAAGGAATAATTTGAAGACACATTTACTTATCTGTCTGGTTGTGGTTTCTGGCTCTTGACAGGGGGCCTCATTTCCTCTCCTCCTGAGTCCTTCCATGTGGTCTCTCTGCATGGGCTGGTGTGATTCCTGTTTTTCCATAGAGTAAGCATTCCCAGAGAGAAAACCAGACAGAAGCTGTATCCTTTTTACAACCTAGTCTCAGAATTCACATATATAAGCATCACTTTTTGCCATATTCTTGATTGGAACAATCACAAGCCCCCCTCAGATACAAAAGGAGGGAACATAGACCCCACTTTTTGATGAAAAGAGTGTCAGTCATATTGTAAGAACATGTGGGATGGCATACATACATACATGTACACACACATAGATGTGTGTTTCTGTCTGGCTGAAGAGAGAAATACAGAAAATATGATTTGCCACATTGTCTTTTTATCAGGTTAAGGATGTTCCCTTCTAATATAGTACTTTAAAACTTACTATTATGAATGGATGTTAAATTTTATCAAATGCTTTTCCTCTGTCTCTTGAAATGAATATGATTTCTGTTAATGTGATGAATTTCATCGATTGCAAAAAATTAAGCATGATTGTGATTTGTTATCTTTTTAAATATATTGTTGCATTTGATTTGCTAATATTTTCTTTAGGATTTCTATGTCTTTGAAAGGTCCTTGAGGGTAAGGACCATCTCCTACATCACTTTTATGTCCTGCTTGGAAAATAACTTTTCCCCCCTGTCTCTCAGTCGGTTCCTTATCTGTAATCTCAACTCCTTTAAATACTGTGGTGTTGGTGATTTTTAAAAATATGCTTTATCGTAGACACCTTAGTAAAGGTTTTCCGAAAATGTAAAAATATATATCCTTTCATAGATCTTTGTCTGAATAGTTGCATGTTTTTCCTCGGAAGTATGATGTTTCTGTTCTTTATTGTTGATCTTTATCATTTCTATCAGCTTGAGGACTGTCATTATAAGTAAGCAAAGATTTTACTTTCTGAAGCAAGTAGTACCAGGAAATGCCAGATTCTCCATTTGGGGGCTCAATAAAAATTAAAGTTATCTTTATTCTTTCCTTATTCTTCTCTCTCTATAGCCATGGAAAAATGATCACATAGTTTAACACATCATTGACTCTTACGGAGAAAATGGATTCTCAGCCTTATTAATAAAAATTACTTTGCATTTTAGAAGAGATAGTTAAAAATTATTTTATATTTTTTAAAATTATAAATACATACTTGTTCATTTTAACAAATCAAACTTTGCACAAGATGATCCTTGTTAACAGTTTAGTTTGTGTCCTATATCACAGGTTGACAAACTATGGCCCTAGCACTGAATCCACTGTTGTTTTATATTCTGTGAGCCAAGAATAGTTTTCATATTATTAAATGATTGGAAAAAATCAAAAGAATAATATTTCATGACACATTAAAGTTATGTGAAATTCTAATTTCAGTGTCTGTAAATAAAATGTATAGGTATTATCTGTGGCTGCTTTTGTGCTGCAGTAGCAGAGTCTAGTCATTGGAACCAGAGACCTTCTGGCCTGCAAAGCCTGAAATGTTTACTATTTGTTCCTTTACAAGAAGAGTTTGTCAGCCTCTGTTCTTTGTGTGCACATATGTTTTGTTGTTTTTTTTTTCCCCCTTAGACAGGACATAAAATATACTGTGTATACAGTGAATATGCATTATCTTTTGCTTATTGGAAACTAGATTTTTTCACTTACTGATTAAGGATAGCCTTCCACATTGATATATTTAGACATATTCTTTTAATAGCAATACAACATTCCGTATTAGATACCATATTTCATTCATTTTGATAGACCTTTAGGTTTGTTTACCAGGGTCAAAGGGTATGTATGTATATTTTTCATTTTAATAGTTGTTACAGACTACTGTTCAGGTTTGTAGCAGTTCACACATGCACTAATGCAAATGCCTGTGTCCTGACATCCTGGTCAGTCTTTGCTGTCATTATTCTTTTTAGTATGCCCATAAGATCAGTAAAAATTATTTTAATTTGGAAAACCCTGCTGACTAATGAGGCTAAATCATTTATTTGCACCTGTAGAGACATGCTTTAAAGGGACTGAAGTTTAAACATTACCTCAATATTTTGTTTTGATTTCTGTTTTCCAGAGATCTTAAATGTCCTCAGGCACACATGGCAGATTTTATTGTAGCCAGTCATCTTTCCTCTCCTCAAAAATGGAAGTAGCCGTTTTTTAGTCTGTCCCTGTGACAAGAGTACCATGCAAGAGATTTTGCCCTACTTAGCCCAGATTTCTCACAGTATATGGAAAACATTGTCACTAAAACACATCTAGATACAGTGAGTAACATCTTTGTTTACAAGGGCCATTACATTTTCAATAATCTTTGGACAATTTGAATAAATACGTATAATAGTCCCTTAAACAGTGCTGGCTCTAGGCTATATTATGGAAAAGTTGAAGTTGTCCTTACTATTCCAGACTCTTTTTCCTCTCTCGTTTGTACTCTTATTTAGGTGATTCTTCTGCCCTTTTCAGATACCCAATAGTGCCTCCCTGGGCTCTCCTTCCAATCATTTATACCTTTGAGAAAATTTAAATTCTTATACCTTCTCAGGGAATTTACAATTTAAATTATGAAATGAAAGTTTTTATTCTTATTGAATGAGGGTGGTTGTTTCTGTTGTTTTGGTAACCGTATTTTGAGAGATAATTCATACAATTCACCCACTTATAATATAGTAATACAATTCAGTGGGTTTTAGCATATTTAGAGTTGTAAAACCTTCAGTACAATCAATTTTAGAATATTTTTTTCACCCTAAGAAGAAATCCGTTATCCTTTAGCAGTCACTCCCCATGTCCCCCATCCCCTGCAGTCCCTAGTCAACCACTAATCTACTTTCTTTTATAGATTTGCCTATACTGGTTATTTCATATAAATGGAATCATACAATGTGTCATCTTTTGAGACTGGCTTCTTTTACTTAGTATATTTTCAAGATTCATCCTTGTTGCAGCATGTATCAGTACCTCATTCTTTTTATCTAATAGTTCATTGTATGGACATATATGGTGAATGAATATTCATTTCTCATTTGATAGGGTTATTTGTATTTTTTGGCTCTCATGAATAATGCTGCTATGAACATTCATGTGCAAGTTTTTGTGTCAACATGTATTTTCATTTCTCTCGTGTATATGCTTAGGAGTAGAATTGCTGGGTCATATGGTAACTGTTTAACCTTTTGAGGAACTGCCAGATTGTTTTCCAAAGTGACTATTATTTACGTTCCCACTGGCAGTATATTAGGGTTTCAATTTCCGACATCCTTGACAATAACTGTTGTTTTGATTATAGACATCCTAATTGGTTTGAAATGGCATCTCGTGATTCTTTTCTCTCTCTCTTTTTTTTTTTATTGTGGTAAAATAGACATAACATAAAATTTACTGTTTTAACCGTTTTACGTGTACAATTCAGTGACATTAAGCACATACACAGTGTTGTGCAGCTATCACCACTTTCTGTTTTCAGAACATTTTCATCATCCTAAACAGAAATTCTACCCATTGAACAATAATTGCTCATTCACCTCTCCTCTTAGTCCCTACTAACATCTATTTTCTGTCTTTATGAATTTGTATATTCTAAGTACTGTTAAAGTAAAAAAAGAGAGAGAGACGAATGTCTAAGAGAATGTTTCATTCGGGAAAATGGGATTGCAGTCCAGGGCGCACACACAGACCTCAGTGGTCTTCAGCATATCCAAAGAATAAAGAAAAGTCTGGGAGTTTTATTAGAGAGAGGAATGTTACATATTGTTTTGAAAGAAAGCTCACTAGCAGTGAGTTGGTAGGCTTTGATAGGTGAATGATGGCAGTAAGTAAAAGTTAGTGTTAGAGACATTTCAGGTTGTTTTAGCAGATGCTAGATAAAAAATAGTCTTAGAGTTACAGCAAGCTGTCAATAGCTAGATTTGTAGAAAATTCATCTTGGAGTAGGTGCTATGTGCCCTGAGTGCTTTTCCCCCTGGTCCCTGAACTCCAGTTTTAGTTTGGGTATGACAAAAATGACCCGATTTGTATAACCAAATTTCACAGTACCTTATATGAGTGGAAACATACAATATTTGTCTTTTGTGTTTGGCTTATTTTACTTAGCATGTTTTCAAGTTTCACCCATGTTGTATCATGTGTCAGATTTTCGTGCCTTTTTTTAATCTATCTATTTATTTATTTCGAATATTCATGAGATACAAAGCTAATTGTCCCCCCTCCTGCCCATGATGTGAGGGCCACATTCATGCTGGAGGCATACCCATTACCAGATATTACTTTTGTATCCTTTGTCCCCTCCCAATTATCCCCCAACCTCCGTCCCCCTCTCCCTTTCACTCCTATTTGTAGCCCTAGGAATGCTGCTCCCTCCTTCTGTTAGACCATGGCACTACTGTGGTCTTTCTTTCCTTCCTTCCTTTCTCTCTTAGCTCTCACATATGAGTGAGCACACGTGGTATTTATCCCTCTGTGCTTTGCTTGTTTCACTCAACATAAGTTTCTCCAGGTTCATCCATGTTGTTGCAAATGAGAGTATTTTATTCTTTTTTATGGCAGAGTAGTATTCCGTAGTGTATATATACCACAGTTTCCTTATCCAGTCATCCATTGATGGACATTTAGGTTGGTTTCATGTCTCGGCTATTGTAAACAGAGCTGTGGTAAACATAGGAGTAAACATAGGAGTGCAGGTATCTCTTTAACATGATGACTTCCATTCCTCTGGATATATACCCAGAAGAGGGATTTCTGGATCATATGGAAGATCTATCTGTAGTTGTTTGAGAAACCTCCAAATTGTTTTCCAAAGTGGTTGTACTAATTTACAGTCCCACCATCAGCGCAGTAGTGTTCCCTTCTTTCCACATCCTCGTCAGCATTTGTTATTCACCATCTTTGTGATTATAGCCAGTCTAACTGGAGTGAGGTGGTATCTCAGTGTGGTTTTAATTTGCATTTCCCTGATGACTAGTGATGTTGAACATTTTTTCATATATCTGTTGGCCATGTGTATGTCTTCCTTTGAAAAATGTCTATTCAGCTCTTTTGCCCATTTTTTAATGGGGTTATTTATTTTTTTACTGTATAATTGTTTGAGTTCTATGTATATTCTGGATATTAGTCCCTTGTTGGAGGCATGATTAGCAAAAATTGTCTCCCATTCTGTAGGTTGTCTTTTCACTCTGTTGATTGTTTCTTTTGCTGTGCAGAAACTTTTTAGTTTGTTATAGTCCTATTTGTTTATTTTTTCTTTTGCTGCTTGTGCTTTTGGGCTCATGTTCATAAAGCCTGTGCCCTGACCTAACTGCTGAAGTGTTTTACCTATATTTTCCCTTAGTAATTTTACAGTTTCGGGTCTTATACCTAGGTCTTTGATCCATTTTGAGTTGATTTTAGTGTATGGTGAGGGACGCATATCTAGTTTCATTCTTCTGTGTATGCAGATCCAGTTTTCCCAGCACCACTTGTTGAAGAGGCAGTCTTTTCCCCAATGTAGATTTTTGTTGCCTCTGTTTAATATTAGATAGCTATAAGCCAGAGGAGTGATTTCTGAGTTCTCTATTCTACTCCACTGGTCTGAATGTCTATTTTTATACCAGTACCGTGCTGTTTTGGTTACAACAGCTTTGTAGTATAATTTGAAGTCAGGCAGAGTTATGCCTCCAGCTTTGGGTTTTTTTGCTCAGGATTGCTTTGGCTATTTGGGGTCTTTTGTTTTTTCATATAAAAGGTAAAATTGTTTTTTCCATTTCTGTAGAGAATGTCATTGGTATTTTGATGGGGATTGCATTGAATCTGTAGATTGCTTTGGGTAGTATAGACATTTTCACAAAGTCAATTCTTCCAATCCAAGAGCATGGAATATCTTTCTATCTTTTTGTGTCTTCTTTAATTTCTTTTAGAACTGGTTTGTAATTCTCATTGTAGAGGTCTTTCACCTCCTTGGTTAAATTGATCCCTTGGTATTGTATTTTTTTGGTGACTAAGTCTTTAGGTTTTTCTATATATAGTATCATGTCATCTGCAAGTAGGGCAAGTTTGACTTCATCTTTTCCAGTTTGGATTCCCTTTATTTCTTTCTCTTGCCTGATTGCTGTAGCTAGTACCTTCAGTACTAGGTTGAATAGAAGTGGTGAGAGTTGGGCTGGCCCGGTGGCGCACTGGAGAGTGCACCGCTTGGGAGCGCAGCGGTGCTCCCGCCGAAGGTTCGGATCCCATGTGGAGACCGGTTCCCGCTCACTGGCTGAGCACGGTGCGGGCGCAACACCGAGGGTTGCGATCCCGTTGCCGGTCCCCGGTACGGGCGTGACACTGAGGGTTGCAATCCCGTTACCAGTTAGTAAAAAAGACAAAAAGGAAAAAAAAAAAAAAGAAGTGGTGAGAGTGGACATCCTTGTCTTGTTCCTGTCCTTAAGTGAAAGGCCTTCAATTTTTCCCCATTCAGAATAATACTGATAGTGGGCTTGTCATAAATGGCTTTTATTGTGTTAAGATATTTTCCTTCTATACCTAATTTGTTGAGAGTCTTTATCATGAAGGAATGTTGAATTTTATCAAATGCTTTTTCAGCATCTATTGAGATGATCCTAAGGTCTTTGTCCTTGAGTTTGTTGATGTGATGTATCACGTTTATTGACTTTTGTATGTTGAACCATCCTTGCATCCCTGGGATGAATCCCACTCGATCATAGTGTATAATTTTTTTAATATGTTGCTGTATTCTAATTGCTAATATTTTGTTGAGGATTTTAGCATCTAGGTTCATCAAGGATATTGGCCTGTAATTTTCTTTCTTTTTTTTTTTTTGTCGTGTCTTTATCTGGTTTTAGTATCAGAGTTATATTGGCCTCATAGAATGAGTTTGGGAGAGTAGCATCTGTTTCAATTGTTTTGGAACAGTTTCATGAGAATTGGTGTTAGGTCGTTTATTTGAAGTCTTTCCTTTTTTTTTTTTTTTTTTTTGA
The DNA here is from genome assembly GCF_000696425.1 of Galeopterus variegatus. Classification (NCBI taxonomy): domain Eukaryota; kingdom Metazoa; phylum Chordata; class Mammalia; order Dermoptera; family Cynocephalidae; genus Galeopterus; species Galeopterus variegatus. The sequence continues at coordinate 702,966 of NW_007726622.1, read as the reverse complement.
TATAAGCATTTACTGCAAAAAGCCGAGCTGATTGAGGTAATTCAAAAGCGGGAGAAAAACCACAAGGGTGAAGCAGATAAACTGTTTGCTAAAGGCATTATCTTGGCGGTGAGGCAGTCAGATGCTAAGAACAAGGACAATGGGGATAATGCCTTAAAGGCATTTGTGAAGTCTGGAAGGGTGCCCCAGACATCACAGACCCTGAGTTCTAGGAGAACTGAGTTTTTCCAGAGGGCAGACCTGAGGTGTCATTGCCCTTGGCAAACTGCTCCCTGCATCCCAGTCGCTCTGGCTGGAGCAATCCTGCCTCAGCACCTCTGAAGAGCTAAAGCCAAAAACCTTGGTGGCATTCTTTGCAGGCCAGCAGTATGTAAGAACAGTGGAGGCATGGCAGCCTCCACCTAGATTTCAGAAGATGTTTGAAAAAGCCGGGGGACTCAGGTGGAGTCCTGCTGCAGGGGTGGAGCCGCTGTGGAGGTCATCTATGGAGCAATGTGGAGCAGAAAAGTGGGGTTGGAGCCCCCACTGAGGAAATGGCTAGAGGAGCCAGGATGGTGGGACTGCCACCAGGAGCCCAGAACCCTGGGGCTGTTGGCAGTGTGCAGCACCAGCCTGGAAAATCTGCAGGCAGCTCAATGGGTTGCACCTGGCGGAGCTGTAGGAGTGAGGTTGCCCAACACTTTAGGGGTCCAGGTGCCCCAGTGCACTTAACTTTTGCCCTGTTTGGGTTTTGGATTTGTTTGGAGACTGTTTTTTCTTTTATGTTCCTCCCTTCTGGAATGGGAATGTGTACCCAGTGTCTGTCCCAACTGTATCTTGGAAGTAGATAAACTTGTTTTTGACCCTTCACAGGTTCATGGTTGGAAGGACTTTTGCCTTTTGGTCTCAGAGGAGACTTTGGACTTTTGAGTTGGTGCTGCAACAAGCTAAAGACTTTTGGGACTGGGATGGAATGTGTAATATGTGAGTGTAAGGGTCATTTATCCTTGCTAAGGGAATATCACGGAAGGTTCTGAACATGTAGATTGTACAGTGAGGGACCCTGAAGGGGTGGATTGTTGGGAAAATATAGGAAAATGGTCAGGGCCCCTCAGATGTTCAGAATCTTGCTGATCAACCTAGTCACAACCTACTGTGACTAGGTTGTGCGGGCGGAGTTAGTGCACCTGCGCAGTGCTGTCACCTTGGCTGAAGTTTACTGCCTCCAGCGGGCGCCTCAACCAGAAGACCATGCTTTCGAATCTACAGCTTCCAAGGACCTGTTTGCGAGTTATCTACCTCATAGACCTGCGTGTGAGGGGTCTGGGGACCCAGCCTGGCATGTGTGGGGTCTAGTGACCCACCCTGGCCTATGAAGGGTTTGTGACCCAGTCTGGACAGTGGGCTTGAGGGGTCTGTGAGCTCCAGACCTAGCCCTAGCTCGACAATTGGTGCAGTTGGTGCAGGATTACCGGCAGGTAAAAGAGCCTGACAACTGGTATAGTCGTGTAGCTTTACAGTTGGCGTCACGAACAGGATTACCGGCAGGTAAAAATAGCGTGACAATTGGCGACTAGGCAGGATTCTGACATTAGCCTGAGTGCAACATGTATATACCACAATTTGTTTATCCATTCATCTGTTCATGGACATTTGGGTGGTTTCCATCCTTTGGGTAATGTGAATAATGCTGCTGTGAACATTGGTGATGCAGGTAATCTCTTGAGTCCCTACTTTGAATTCTTTTGGTTATGTACTTGAAGTGGGATTGCCACATCATATGGAAATTGTATGTTTAACTTTTTGAAGAAATGCTATTTTACATTCCCACCAGCAATGCACAAGGGTGCCAGTTTCTCCACATCTTTTCCTGTACTCATTGGCAGTTTGTCTATTTGGAGAAATGTATTCATTGCCTGTTTCTGAGAGTGGGGTTGCTAGAATGTAGGGTACCTTCAAATTTAATAAATATTGCTGGATTTTTCTACAAAATAGTTTATCAAAGTATGCTTCCCTTCAGAATGTATAGAAGTTCTGATGTTCTAAATCTGAGTAATGTTTGGTGTTGCCAGACTTTACATTTTTGTTTGATTGATTTGATTGATGTGAAATAGTACCTTATGATTTTAATTTGCATATCTTTAATTACTACTGAGGTTGACCCATTTTTTCTCCCTTCCTATAAACAGAAGTTTATCTTTTCATGTTGTAGGGGCCAAGGGAGACTTCCCCTTCAACCTCCTGAAGGTTCGCTAAAAAATCAGCCGACAAACAGATTAATAGGGGAAAAAGACATAACACATTTATTTGATCATAGTTTTAGGTGGCATGGGAGCCTTCAGAATGAAGACCCAAAGATATATGGAAAACTATCCATTTTTATGCTTAAGTTCTATGAAGCAGGGACAGCCATGGTGAATTGTGATTGGACAAGAAAAGCATGCCGTAATACTAATGGACTGGTGGGGAAACCCAGCAAGGCCTGTCTGTCCAGATTCTTCTTGGTCTCTTTGTGTATCATTTCTTCCTCCCAGATATGGGGCTAAAATGGGAGTTCTATGCCCTGCAATCCGACAAGGCGGGTCAGAGAAGCTCTTTATGGCCAGCCCCAAGACAGAAAGGCTTGTGGTGGGTGGGGGGAGGATCAGAGTATAATTTTAGTCTTTAGGACTGGCTTTGGGAAAAAGAGGTTCTGGTTCCTATGATCTGCCTTGGGGAAGAGAGGTTATCTTTTCTATGGCTTTCCTCAGGGGAGAATGAATCTGAGAGTGAGGAAAGCAAGAGAAGATCAAAAAAACCTGCTTTTTTTTTTGGAGGTTGTTTTTGAGGCCTTTACTTTGGGGTATCACTTTCTGAGCCCCAGCAACATCTTTTTCACATTTTTCTATTGGGCTGATGTCTTTTCTTATTGCTCTATAGGCATTATTTACATGTTTCTTACTTATATGTGTTATAATATCTTTTCTCAATTTAAAATTTTTACTTTTCGAAGTGGGAAGAACAGACTGAATTTATGCCCTTGGGATTTAACATGGTACCTGACAAATTAGTCACTCAATAAAGACAGAATTTATAAATACTTTGCAGAAATCTAAAAATTTGTTTTATTTTTAAAGAAATGATGCTACCTAAATTAAATGACAAATTATCTCTAATTGTACAATTATATGTTAATTGTACTTTTATGGTATAACAGTTTATTGGATCTCCTATTGTTCTAATGCCCAGGCACATTTGTAAGTGAATTAGAAAGATAGTTCTTGACAGTTTTTTCTTGGTCTGGAAGTCATTTAAAGTAGAGTTAATCTATTAGATCTTCTTAAATTCTGAGATAGAGATGCATATACTCAGATAATTCTCAGCCATAACACTTGACCTGTGATGTGGCAATTATATAAAAATATAATGCTTATAGCCATTATGGAAAACAGTATGGAAGTTCCTCAAAAAAATTAAAACAGGGCTGACTGGTTGGCTCAGTTGGTTAGAGCACGGTATTATAAACACCAAAGTCAAGGATTCAGATCCCCATACTGGCCAGCTGACAAAAAAAAAAAAAAATTAACTACAATATCCAACAGTGCCACTGACTATATATCCAAAGGATATGAAGTCAGTATGTCAAAGAGGTATCTACACTCCCACGTTCATTGCAGCTTTATTTTCAAAAGCAAAGATATGGAGTCAACCTAAGTGTCCATCTAACAGATGAATGGATAAAAGAAATATGGTGTGTATATATATATATACGCACACACACACACACACACACAATGGAATACTATACAGCCTTTAAAAAAAATTCTGTCATTTATATCTACACTCCCACGTTCATTGCAGCTTTATTTTCAAAAGCAAAGATATGGAGTCAACCTAAGTGTCCATCTAACAGATGAATTGATAAAAGAAATATGGTGTGTATATATATATACACACACACACACACACACACACACACACACAATGGAATACTATACAGCCTTTAAAAAAAATTCTGTCATTTGCAACAGTATGGATGAACCTGGAGAATATTAAGTGTAATGGGCCAGGTACAGAAAGACAAATACCACATGATTTCACCTACGTGTGGAATCTAAAAAAATGTTGAACTCATTCAAACAGAATAAAAAGGTGGTTACCAGGGGCTTAGAGGGGAAAAATGAGGTGGGGAGAGATTGGAGAGATGTTAGTCAAAAAATCACAAAATTTCAGTTAGATAAAGAAGGAATAAATTCAGGAGATCTGTTGTACATCATGGTTTCTACAGTTAATAACAATGTATTGAATACTGGAAAATTGCTAAGAGGTTTAAGTGTTCTTCCCACAGAAGAACAGTGAGATAATGCATATGTTAAATAACCAGATTTAGCCATTCCACAGTGTGTACATGTATCAAAGCATCATGTTATACATCATAAATATATACAATTTTTACTTGTCATTGAAAAAATAAATTTAAAAAATGTTAGACGGGATAAAGAATAATAAAAGAACTGTTTACTTCTTAAAAAAAAATCAACAAATTTTGATTCTAGAAGCAGTATCCCACAATATTTCCAACTTATTTAATCCAGTGTTTTTCTACTTTGTTTTATGCACATATAAAATAGTGTCCATTCTGATTTTTTGTATCCTACCTGCTTTCAAAATTAATATGAGCCCTTAAAGGCTATTTTTTTTACTACACCCCCACTCTTACCCCCAAAGAAAAACGCTAAGCTTGCTTATGGTCCAAGAAAGCAATTTTGTGTGACATATTGCAGTACTTATATGTATGCCTTTAAAATACACACTGCAGTTTTAGGAGTGACATTGATGAGTTTTGTGATACTGCTTATGACTTGATTCTGGTTCTCTTTCATCCTGACCTTTTTTTTTTTTTTTTTTAATAGGCTAAAGTATCATGTACTTACAGCTTATTTAAAATTTCATATTGTTTGGGATATATCTGTAATCTTACACATAATTTAGAAGTTTTATTTTTGCCTGATAGGCTTACATAGTGAGCTCTCCAAATGGTGTTGCTTTAAAAATTTTCCCATCAATATTTTTCTCTTCACAGAAAAATAACTTGCTTCAGGGACCAGACTTTCATTCTTTCCTCTCCTGTTAAAAGTTGACTAACTTCTTTCTTTGGGTCCCACTGTTTTCTATATATATCTGTCAGGGCAACAGTTATATCTTAGTTTATTGTATTTATTTGTTTACATTTCTCTCTCCCCCACTAATACATGCTTCCCAGGATTGGAAATTGTCTTATTCAAGCCGTTAACAATGCATGGCATATAATTAGAAGTTTACTAAATGTTCAAAGTGGTCATCCAAAAAAAAAAAAAGTGGTCATCAAGTAAATAACGTGTCTTTTTTTTTTCCTGCTGATTTCGACTTAGTCCATTTTTTACTTTCTGATGAGGAAATGGGATTGTGGTCATCAAGTAAATAACGTGTCTTTTTTTTTCCTGCTGATTTCGACTTAGTCCATTTTTTACTTTCTGATGAGGAAATGGGATTTAGTAGAATAGTGTAGTATTTCTTTCTGCTGCTGTTTCAGAGAACAAGTGTCAGTAAATCTTTGATTAGGTATCCTAGGTACCTGAGTCTGCAAATCTTACTCGTCCTTAAGAATTGAGGCAATCTGGGTATGGGTTTAACAGGCCTTTATTTTGGAATCTTAATGATAATTATTTTAGTAATTTAACATTTATAGAACTTTTACTATCATTTTACATGCGCTTTAATGATTTATCTCACTTAATTCTCTATAACTTTATATGTAGGTGCTCTTACCCTCATTTTAAAGATGGGGAAACTGGGGCATGGAGAAATTAAGAAACCTGCCCAGGGTTATATAGTTAGTAAATGAAGCCAGTTTTTAAATCCAGACCATCAAAATCCAGCACTGTGCTGTTAACCACTATATGCATATTAAGTAAATTTTTAGCTTACAAATGAACTTGTATTCCAGGAACAATTTTGTTAATGAGAACTTATATGTAGAGTATTTTTCTTAAAGTAAGACAGGCACTGTATTTTCTACTGAGGGCTGCTCATTCACTAGGGGTGAGGTGAGAGAGAGAGAAAATAAATGTGATTGAGTTTAGTACCAAATACATGTAAAGAGCAATGAGTTTGTCAGAAGAATTGGGAAGAAGAGTAATGTAGATTTTTTTCTCAGATATAAGCATTTGAGTTCATTTACTTATAAAAATAAGAAAAGGAAAAATCTAGTGGAATAAGTCCAGAGTCCTGGGTTGAGGCCTAAAAGTGCAAAAATACCCAATGTTCTGGTTGGGCTAAATCTGTAAAACTGACTGTGTAACAAAAATATATTTCATTTTGGTCACATCCTGACAGAGAGAGGGGAAGAGGAGAAAGGAAGGCAGGGAGGTAGATAGACAGCCAGCCAGCCTCCCTTGAAACCCAGGTACAAGAGAGGAAAGGGGTGATATTCAGAGAAAGAAGCAGCCAAAAAAGGAAGAAATATTTAGGGTAGTGAGGGAAGAAGGGGAGAGTTACCTTTCTTTTCTGTCATACAATTATAAGCTAAAGTTGTTTCTTTCAGATCCCCATCTCAGCTCCATGAAACCTCCCTAATGCAGTAGCTTCTGTTCTAAAGCAACTCTGTATGTTACCAAGGTAATGGGGGTGTCCTTCTCACTCCTCATTTTGTCCTGTCTGCTGATGATTCCTAAGTACAGAGACACATCAACCACTGTTTGGAGAGTTACTGCTACATGTGATAATTTCCAGTTGTAGAGGAAAATAAAAAATAGCTTCATACCTATAGGGCTTTACAATCTAGTTAAGAAATTTAAATGTAACTTTATTAAAAGATAATTAAGGTTATCCTGCAATGTATCAGGTGGTACAGATAATTCCACACTTATCACTCAGCCCAAGCTCCTTACCCAGCTTTTCTTAGCAGGTGACCTTGTCTCCTGATTCACAAATAAAAATTTAGGTAGAGGACAAATATCTGTGCCTGTTCCCATGTTATCCCCTTCATTCCTAGATAAGAGTGTCTCTTTCGAAGGCTCATTCTTTGTCCTGTGTTTTCTTTTTTAGCCTGTCACATCCTCTCTATACTAGAGCTTTGCTGCATGCCCTCTCATGTTCGTACAAATCACTGTATTGGTTCCTTCCCCAAACCTGTTCCATCTAAACTCTTCCATCTAAACAAAAAACCCACCGTCAACCTTGCGCAACACACTCCTCACCCCTCATCCTATTTTTCCCCCTTCCCATCTGTCTTAGTCTGTTTTGTGTTGTTATGACAGAATACCACAGACTGGGTCATTTATAATGAACAGATTTATTTCTTGTGGGGGCTGGGAAGTCCATGGTTTGAGGGGCCCTCATCTGCTGAGGGCCCTCATACTGGTTTATCCCATGGTGGAATTCGGAAGAGCAAGAGAGGGCAAGAGAGAGCTGAACTCACCTTTGTAACAATCCACTCTAGATAACTAACCCACTTTGACAATAACAGCATTAATCCAGAGTCCTCGCAACCTAATCACTTTTCATTAGGCCCTACCTCCCAACATTGTTGAATTGGGGACCAAGTTTCCAACACATGAACTCTGGGGGACACATTCAAACCCAGAACCATCTTCAAATTCCTTAAAAGACTGCTTTACATCCCAGTCACAGTGCAGTGCGTTGCATTCATGTTTCCATTTCCATCGCTCCACTGAAACTTCTCTGGTAAATTTTCCCTAATAATGGCCAAATCAAATGGACCATTTTCATTTTGGGTTCTTGTTTTTTGATATCTTGGCAATCTGTGACATTATGTCTCCTTTCCTGAATCTGTGACTACCTTTCTGAGAGATTTTATTGTATTTTCTCTGTTGGATAACTTAGCCGTATCCTCTTTTTGCTCCAAGTTATCAATTCTCATGACTCCAGTTATCAATTATATCCTGATATAGTTCCCAAATATAATCTCTAATTCAGACCTCTATTTTAAGCTCAAGGCCGAGTTATACTTTTGTTACAGCGACCTCAAACTCAACTAGTCCCAAACCACACATCATTCCCCTCCCACATTCCCCATCCTATTTCTTTTCCTTTGTTTCCTATCATAGTGAATGTTACCTAACCAATTACTCATCCAAATAAAAACATGGGATCCTCCTCTATTTTTTATCCCCTCATCTAATCAATGACCATATTCCATGAAATCTGTCTTTAGTAACATCTCTTAAATCTATACTTTCATAACTAATTTCTGGTAGGTAAATTTCTGACAGTAAAAAATCTTTTTATTCTCAGTGTCTTGAAAAATTTTTATATATAGTAGTACTCAAATACTTGAATGAATGAACAAATAGGTACTTTGGAAAAGATATTTGACTGTACAAGTAATAGTAAAGACAGAAGATGATTCTTGAGCAGAGGAACTAAGCTAAGACTGGGAACCACAAGCTATCTGGCCTGATATCAGATTTTGCTTTGAGAAGAAAAAAATGCTCAAGGTATGTAATCTACAAATTAGTAGTACTTTACACAAATGGCAAGTGATGAAAAAAGCCCAATGTGCAGTATTATGATGTGTAAGATGAGCCTTTTTGTTATGTACTAGTTAGAAAGCACTTTGTTACAGAACTTCTTGCTAGCCCTTCTAACCTTAGAAGGCTGTGAACAATCATTTAATTGGCTACATTTATTGTAAAGAAGAGTAGTTGAATTATAAAACTGCAGTCTTGCATTTGCCTGATGATTGAAAAGCAGTATAATTGCATACAAGTGTGCTTCTGAGATTCTCACTAATCAGTAGCAAGAATTTGAATTCCTTCCTAGCCTGTAATGTTTCAAATACATTGCACACTCCCTAGCCTGCTTAACTCCTGTTAATCTTTCAAGTAACTCCTGTACTTTGATGAATCTGTACCAGGTATTAATCAAAAGAGAAGTAATTTCCTGAGCCTCACTTGTGGGAACACTTTTGATGGCTCCCATTTTCCACAAAGGCTTTTTGTGAACATTAATTTGGATTGTTTTGTCTCATTCCTCTTTTATCAGCTTTGCTGTTAGTTTATCCTTATCTCAATCTTCATAGCACAGCTCTTCACGTTTAGATTTGTTTAGGTTTCATTCATTTCACAATATTTTTTCGTGCACATGTGTGTTTACAGCACTCATGTTGTTTCTGTTCTACTTTGGGTTCATTTAAATTTACTTATATATAAATATAAAGCTTCAAAGAGATAAATCATTGATTGGTAGCATAGTTTGACACTTATCTCCATGAATTTGTTCTTTAATTAACTTTAGAAGTGGTTACAAAAGAATAAATACTTGTTGCATTGTCATCTGGTTTTATATGATTTTGTGAGACAAACTAATGATATTAATAATTTGAATTCCCTTACACATTGTCATTATTTGTAAGCATGGATAGTTTAAAACTGGAATATCTGACCAGTTGTAAATTGTTAATTATTATAAATAATAATACTACTGCAGTTGTAATATTTTTAAATAATTTAGAAAATAGTGCATTAAGAAAAATGGCCCTCGTTATTAACTTATATTCATTATATTACTTAGTGAAATGATTATAATAAATCATCCGTGGTCTTAATATTTATGTTTTAAAAATCAATGAAAAATAATCATTTCTTTAGTCTCTTTACAGTTCATGTGAATTTCATTTTATTTCAAACAAAAGCCAAAGGAAAAAGGAAATGTGACTTGCCACTTTGCACACACATTGTTAATTTTATTTCCTACTAGAAAAAATACTCACTTTGGGGACTTTAATTCTGTTATTTATAGAAACTGTTTGGTGTGTTTTGTGTTTGCTTCACAGGCAAACACTGGGTTTTGTATTTGAAGCAATAGTACCTTACTATTAACCAGTTAAAAGAAAAACAGAAAAATAGTGCCCAAAGACAACCAAATTATTGTAGTGAATATTCATGTAGTGCGTTTATTCATGTGTTTCAGCTGCCTGGGGTTTAGCCACTCCCCAGAGCAGCCCAAGTTTTTGTCTGTATTCTACCCCCACTTAGCCTGTGTACTCTGTTTGCTCTCTCTCCTTCAGTTTCTTTGTCTCCCTTTATAAATAAACAGAAAACTTTTTTTTGGTTCAGAGAGCAACGGGACAGGAGAAGAGCTATCTTAAGAAGTTTTTATTTGTGCCAACATAGAAGTGCTTTGTGGTAGGCCATCTGGACCAGGAGGATTTCCTCAGAATGTAAAGTATGTTGTGAGATTTAGAGAGCTGGGATTTGCCTTGGAACGATCTGGGAAGGCAGCAGGAAACGTAGACAAGAACTGGTTTATATTGCTTGTAACGTAGGTGGCAAGAATGGAAGACAGCTTGCCTGGTCTCGTTTCAGTGTTTGGTTCCTCTACGCTTACGAACTTCTACACTGGTAACGTATCTCTCTCCTTTCCTGGAAATTCAAACCTGTCTCACAAATTTTATTACTCGTGACAAAAGAAGTCTGAGGACTTGGGAATGAATCAAGGTCCCTTGCCTCCCCACCCACCACTTTTCTTTTTAAATATATGTGTCAATAATGGCACAAATATTTGCCTACATACTTTTTATTTTTTATATATTTATTTTTTAAAAAAGGATCCAAGCCCATGGCCTTGGTGTTATCAGCACCGCATGTTGCCTACATACTTTTTATATGGTACTTAAAACCGTACTCACTTTATATTACTGTAGAGAGGGACGGGTGGACTTTGCTCAATTTGTTCTTCCCCTCCCCCGCTAAAAAGATGGTTATGTATATAATATTCTTGAGTTGAAAAAATAAAACAGCAGCTTTTAATGGAAAATAATTTAAAATAGTATTTATTAAAATAATAAATCAGAAGGGCCGGCCCGGTGGCGCACTGCTGTAGTGCGCCGCTTGGGAAGCGCGGCAGCGCGCCCGCTGAGGGTTCGGATCCCACATACAGACCGGTTCCCACTCACTGGCTGAGCGGAGCGCGGGAGCAACACCGAGGGTTGCGATTCCGTTGCTGGTCCCGGTCCGGTACGGGGGCGACACTGAGGGTTGCGATCCGTTGCCGGACACGGAAAAAGACAAAAAAGGAAATAAATAAATAAATAAATCAGAAATTGTGTGATTAAGCTTGACTTTTTGCTTCTGTGAAGTCTGACCAAGAAAATCCATCAAAACCAGAATTATCTGAATATCTGTTTTAAATTTTATGTTAAATTAAGTAAGACTTTGAAAAAACATTATTTTAATTATGAATGAGTTCTGATGGTAAGGAGGAAGGAATGTTCATCCTTGGGACTACCCATCATGCTCAGAGTACAGTAGCAAAATGATTTTTCTTTTCTTTTTTTTTTTTTTAAAGATGACCGGTAAGGGGATCTTAACCCTTGACTAGGTGTTGTCAGCACCACGCTCAGCCAGTGAGCTAACCCGCTATCCCTATATGGGATCCGAATCTGGGGCCTTGGTGTTATCAGCACCGCTCTCTCCCAAGTGAGCCATGGGCCGGCCCCCAGCAAAATGATTTTTCTTTTCTTTTTTTTTTTTTTAAAGATGACCGGTAAGGGGATCTTAACCCTTGACTAGGTGTTGTCAGCACCACGCTCAGCCAGTGAGCTAACCCGCTATCCCTATATGGGATCCGAACCTGGGGCCTTGGTGTTATCAGCACCGCACTCTCCCAAGTGAGCCATGGGCCGGCCCCCAGCAAAATGATTTTTCGTTTTCTTTTACTAAACACAGTTACTCTTATAATTTATGCTACTAGATGAATTTTTAGTAATCTTACATGGAAAAAGAAACTTGATTTTTGAAAATAGAAAACAAATCAACAACAGTATTTGTGTTATTTCATTGAAGCCAGAAATTAGATAGTCTTATTTTCATATAATATATTGCTAACTGGAGGTAATATTAATGTCGTCATTTACTAAAGAAATAAAATGACCAAGCCTAACAGTTAAATGCCTTATTTAGTTAAAACTTTGAGAGACAATTTTTGGAAGTGGAATGTTAAGACAAATAAGCAGCATTAATTTCTGCATAAATACAGATATATCTCCATATGTGCTACTGTGTTTTTACAAATATATTTTCTATAGTTTATTTCCAAAAATAAATTTTAGCTGTTGTAAAGTGCATTAACTTCTTGATATAATACTTAAATATTTCTGTCTTTATGCAGCAATATTTGAAGACAACCAATTCCTGTTTAGACCAAAACAAACAAAAAAGTAGTTTAAATCGCTGAATGCCTTCTGACATGAGTTCACTAATGTGACAAGTCAGTAGTAGGTCTTGTTTTGCTTTTTAAGAAATAATGTTTAAAGGCCAGATATTCCTTTGGATGCATTGTATTGATTTTTGTGTATCTCAGATATGCCTGAGAATATTTCTTTTTGAATCTCATGATAATATTTATACTTCTACAGAAATATTTTCATTTACCGTGCATAAAAAAATCTGTAAATCAACCAAACTACAGAAAATTTAGGTACATTACTAAATAGGTTTATACCACAGCTTAAATATGCTTTACTTTATTGAAAAAATAATATAAATTTTGTTTACAAAGTTTTTTTGGTAGAAAATAATCTAAAATAAGAAAATAAGAAAAAAATCCTCGGAAATCCCCCTTCCTAGAGCCTTATCTTCAGTCTCTTAATATATCTGCATGTGTATGTATATGTATGGATATACAGTTCTACACACATAGAACTACAGTGTCAGTGTTGCCCTGCAATTGTTTTCTGTTCATAGTGTGCTGTTATTCCTACTAAATTTACATGTTTGTGATTATAAATATACACTATCCTTTCTAAGAGCTGCATAGTATAGGATAACTGTTTCAGTTCCTCATTGATAGTACTTAGGTTAGTGCCATTTTTTTTTAGGCTACAAACAGTGCTTGGTATTGTTACTGGTTTCTCATGGTTCTTCACTCATATTAGCTCCTCTAATCTTCCGCCATTTCCATTCTACCCAATAAGGCCTGCCCAGTGTCTCAACATAAGTGCTTTAGGAAGAGATCAGAGACCATTTAAAACTTGTAAAATATTTGTTCTTGGCACGGTATTTTATCTCATATGATGTGCCTTTTTGAAATGAAGGACTATGTTATAAATAACAACTAATTTTAGGGTCATATCATTAGCCCTCAAAACTATTATAAAGATCATCTGGTTTAGTTGTTTTTATGTCACAGAACCCCAGTGTTCCTTTGGAAGTACAACTTCACTTTTATCTGTTTTGGAATTTAATTAGCAAAAATGGTTTCAATGTTCTCCAAAAAAATAAAGTGAATAAATCAGTTACATAGTCTAGTCATTGTATCCCCACATCCACTTTTACAGAGAGTAAAATTATCCAACTTCCCCCATCCCCCAAAATATAATACAGTATATGTTTAAATTACATAGATGTTCCATTATTTGTGGGTGCTTCCCTATCCTATCCCCTGCCCTACAACCATGAGAGGTAACTATTGCCATAAATTTTATGTGTATCATTTTTTTTGTTTTATTCTAAACGATATATTATTTACTCTTTATGTTTTTGAACTTTATATAAAATCCACATGATTTGCTTTTTACATTCATCATTATGTCTCTGAGAGTCGAACATGATGTTGCATGTAGCCATAGTTTATTTTTACCATGCTGTGGCATTCTGTTAATTGTTTATATCACAATTCGTTTACCTATTTTACAGTTGATGGACATTTAGGTTGTTGATATTCTTGAACATGTCTCATGTTATTTGTAAGAGTTTCTCTAGAACAGGGGCTGGGAAACTATTCCTGGCAGACCACCTGTTTTGTAAATAAAGTATTATTGGGACATTGCCACACCTACTCATTTACATATTTATTTATAGCTATTTTTCTGTTAGAAAAGCAGATCTGAATAGTTGCTATAGAGACTGTATGGTCTGCAAAGCCTAAAACATTTGCCATCTGGCCCTTTACAAAATAAGTTTTGCCAACTCCTGCTGTAGGTCAAGGTGTACACACCTAAGAGTAGAATTGCATAGGATGTCTCCAGTTTTATTAGATAATACCAGGAATTTTGTTTTTCCAAAGTCATTGAAACAGGTTACCTCCTACCAGTAATGTTTGAGAGTTCACATTACTGCTCATCCTTGGGAGTTCTTGATATTGTCACACTTTAAATGTTTTGCGCATCTGGTGTGCATAAAATAGTATTTCATATGGTTTTAATTTTCCTTTCCAAGATTGTTAATGAGGTTCTTGAGCCTCATTTCCTATGTTCATTGGCCATTATGTCTCTTTTTTAATGAGGTGTTTAGTCAAGACTTTTGCCAGTTTATAGGATTGTTTGTCTTATTGATTTGTAGGAATTCTTTATCTGGGATACTGATTCTTTATCAGTTATATGTGTTACAACTATCTTTTCCCTGTTTATGGATTATTTTTTCTCTTGTGTCTTTTACTGAGTATACATTCTGAATTCTAAAAGTGTTAATCTTTACTTTTGTGGGTAGTTCTTTTTGTATCTTGTTTAGGAGCTTTATCCCTACTCGTAGGATATGAAGATATTCTTTCTATTATTTTCTAAAGATTTTATAATTTTTACCTTTAATTCTTTAATCTACTTGGATTTAATTTTGGTGTGTGGTGGAGATAGGGGCTTCAATATGTTTATTGAACTTAAATGAATTTACAAATTTTAATTTTGCTTAGTTTGAGAAGTTCAGCCATTATTTTTTCATATTCTTTTTTTCTTTTTGGCTAGAATCTTTTTCTCTTCATCAAATATTAGGCCTGAGGCTGTGTTCATTTTTTTCCCCCTCTCTGTTGAGATTGGGTAATTTCTGTCTATCTTTAAATTCACGGATCTTTTCTCTATTCAGCTTTTAAGACTTTCCAGTGGGTTTTTTAAATTTGTTATTTTTTAGTGCTGAAGTTTCTATTTGACTTTTTTTTTTTTTTTTTTTTTTTTTAAATTTTCTATTTCTTTGCTGAGAACTTTCATCTTTCCATTTATTTCAAGAATGTTTGCCCTTACTTTATGGATTATGGTTATAAAATCTGCTTTAAAGTCTTTGTCTGATAATTCCAATATCTGTCTTCTCATTGTCAGTGTCTTTTGATTGTCCTTTTTCTTTGAGTGTTTTTTGGGTTTTCCTTGTTCATTAAATGTCAATTAATTTTGGATTGTCTTCTGGACATTTTGAATATTATATTGTGAGACTCTAGGTCTTACTAAAATAAAATTGTTTTATCAAGAAATCAGCTCAGTTCAGACCACAATTCCTGACCTGCATTCTGTGTGTTGTAGTTCCAATGTGAGTTTAGTTTTAAAAATTTTTGCAGGGCTGTTTTTGTTGGCTTTACATGTATGCCTTACTAGGGCTAGTCTGGGATGTAGGCAGTGGTTTACACCCTTTCAGTTCTCAAAGCCTTTGCTGTGTTTGTTCCAGTTGTTTCCATGCGTGTGTGATTTGGAGGATGAGCCTAAGACTTCATATATATCTTTAAAGTCTCCCTATACTAGCTCCCTCTTCTCCATAATCTCCCCTATACTCTTAGGCTCTTATGGACCCCCTTTTCATGTGCTCTTGCTAGAAAGCTTGGGCTTTACCTTCCTTGTGTTGTGATCCACCTTAAGGTGAAGCAAAGAAAAAGAGCACACAGGGCTGCCCCTCCTCCTCTCAGCACTGCTGCTGCTATGCATTGCAGCTTCATAATTGAGGCTGGTGTAGTTGTCAGAATCAAAAGAACTCCATCCTGCAGCACCCTCCCCTCTCAGTCTTCTGGTCAGAAAGGAAGGGTTTTATTTGGAGCTTTTTTTTGTACACAGTTCTGGGGTTTGAGTTACTCTAGAGTCTAAGCTATGCAATATGGGGAGAATAAAAAATCAGGGAACTCATTCCCTTACGAGTCATTTTTCAAAGTCTGACTTCCCTTTTCTGTTCACTTGCTAATATTTACTCTTCAGAAATCTCAAATAATTTCTTTATGCATTATTTCCAAAAATTTTTATTGTAATTAGGGGAAGACAGGGGTACGTTTTCATTTGCGACCATAACCGGAAACCCTACCATGTATATTTTAATACCTCATTTATCCAAAGGTCA
>NW_007726622.1:683359-686253 GCF_000696425.1 Galeopterus variegatus | reverse complement strand
CAGAAAGGAAGGGTTTTATTTGGAGCTTTTTTTTGTACACAGTTCTGGGGTTTGAGTTACTCTAGAGTCTAAGCTATGCAATATGGGGAGAATAAAAAATCAGGGAACTCATTCCCTTACGAGTCATTTTTCAAAGTCTGACTTCCCTTTTCTGTTCACTTGCTAATATTTACTCTTCAGAAATCTCAAATAATTTCTTTATGCATTATTTCCAAAAATTTTTATTGTAATTAGGGGAAGACAGGGGTACGTTTTCATTTGCGACCATAACCGGAAACCCTACCATGTATATTTTAATACCTCATTTATCCAAAGGTCACTTACAGGGCAACTGTCTTGATCTGGAATCAATTCAGGAACCAAAAAGTAAACAAGAAATTATTTTATCAGTAAAAATAAAGAGATGAGACAACTTTATTAGGTCAGGAGACCTGAGTTCTAATGTTATTCTGTCATGGCAAAATGAGCTCTAAATTTAGCTCTGAGTGTCTTTGTATACTTCCTAATGTAATATTCAGTCTGGCATGGAAAAGAGCTAGGTTTTAGATCTGACAAACTTGAGTCAGATCCCTACTCTGCACCTTACTAGCTGCATGATCTTAGGCAGTTATTTCTCAAAGCTTCAGTGTACTCATTTGTAAAATAGTAATATTCCCACTTTATGGAGTATTGAGAGAATTAAATAATATAGTAAGTGTCTATAACAGAGTGGATACCAATAAATGTTGATTCTTTCCTTTACCTTTATCTAGTTTTAAAATTGTTTCCTTTGTCACACAATTCATATATACATATGTTTATATGTGCATATATACACATGTAATTTTATATAAGTATACATATGTNTATATACATATGTTTATATGTGCATATATACACATGTAATTTTATATAAGTATACATATGTATATATATATATGTACACCCATATATACACATACGTATTTTTTAAATAGAAGAGGTCCTCATTTCAGAGACTATTTTCTCTTCACATAAACAGTTCAAAAAGCTTGGTTATCCAATATCCCATAATGTAGGAAATTTGACTGGAAGGGAGCATTGCTATAGGTAGGCCTAGTTAATCTCAACTGCAAAGGAGTAAGCAGGAAAGGTATAAAGAAAGATTAGAAAATTGAAAATGTAGTACTTTCAATTATTTATTTAGAATATAATAGCCTCAAGGACATCATTTTATCACAGTGCTTGCAGCATAGTAATTAATATTCTGAATGAACGGTGAGTCATCAGGAAGTGGTTATATTGTAATTGTATGCCCCTGTTAGGAAAACAAGAAAGCATTTCACTTTAGAAAGATTTATATAAAATCACTAAAATTCAAAAGGTGCTAGAATGTCTCATTCTGATATGATACTAGATTGACTGCCACCTTTTGAATATTTACAATAGAATACAATGTATTTATCTCTGCAAAGGTGACATATGTTTCTTGACAATTCAGAAAACAAGTTAATTATGATTCAGTGTAATAAAAGCATAGTGAGCACCTATCGTATTTTTTTTTTTTTTTGTCTTTTTCGTGACCGGTAAGGGGATTGCAACCCTTGGTGTGGTGTTGTCCACACCACTCTCAGCCAGTGAGCGCACAGGCCATTCCTAAGTAGGATCCGAACCCGCGGCGGGAGTGTTGCTGCGCTCCCAGCGCTGCACTCTCCCGAGCGCGCCACAGGGTCGGCCCCTATCGTATTTTTAAAACTATAATATTGGATGTTAAAGTGTACTAGTTACATATTAATTTAGTTGTACCTCTAATAAAAAGAGACTTACTTATGCCAATAGATTAGACCAATGAGGAAGAGGTTTATGGATTTTTTCCCCTTTCTTTTCCTTTCTTTTCCTTTCTTTTCCTTTCTTTTCCTTTCTTTTCCTTTCCTTTCCTTTCCTGTCCTGTCCTGTCCTGTCCTGTCCTTTCTTTTCCTGTCCTGTCCTCCCTCCCTCCCTCCCTCCCTTGAGAATTCATCCGTAATTCATATTTTAACCCTCAAGGCTAGAAACCATTTTGAGAATGAGCAAAAAAAAAATAAGGGACTACCATGGTATAAGGAAAATGAACTGTATATACTAGGATTAAGAAAAGGGAATGTAAAAAGCCCCCAGAAAATAGATATATTCCATTTATTGAACAGATGTATTCCTAAAAAGTTTATCATGAATGAGAATGTGATGTATTAGAGATTGAGAGAGTGAAAAATAAGCAAAGTTTTCAAAATGAATGGAAAGAGCAAGAGCAACAGATGATATAGTGTCATTGGAGGAAGGATCTCTGATCCCAGTTGGCTGTGTGACTGTGGGTAACTCACCTAATTTCTGAGTCTAGTTTACTTATCTATAAAAAGGTGAGAAAGGTTGTTGGACTTTAAGATAGTCTCTGTTCTAACTTTAGTAATCTGTGAGTGCAAATTTAAGTTTATTACATTCTACTGTAGTATGTTCCTATACAAAATTGGATCATCATGCCTGGAGGAAACTTGTTTTAAGAACTCAAGCTTCAGAAGCAATGCATTTTAGCTTAAACAAGATGCATAAGTAACATGATAAATTTTAATTGTGAAATTCAAATAATACAGAAATACATATACTGAAAAGCAAATATCTTCCTTTACCCTCACCCTTCTAATTTCACCCTCCTAGTGTGAGGTGACCCAATTACCTGTTTGATGTGTGTGCATCTAGACTTTTTTCTATGTGTACATTATATACATATATAAATATGAAGTTTTTGTGTTTATCTTTTAGAAGTGTTTTGGTGAGTATATGCGTGTTTTAGTAAATTATTCAGTACGTATTGATCTGCAATTTGCTTGTGCCACATAAGTTGTTTTGTAGATCTTGCAATTTTTAGCTTATACATCTACCTTATTATTGTTATTATTATT
>NW_007726622.1:639069-682463 GCF_000696425.1 Galeopterus variegatus | reverse complement strand
AACCCGTGGCCTTGGTGTTATCAGCACCGCACTCTCCCGAGTGAGCCATGGGCTGGCCCCGTCTACCTTATTATTTTTAATTGTTGCAAAGTATTCTACAGTGTGAACATATCATAGCTTATTTAACCCGATCCATGGACTTTAAGTCATTTCTAATTTTATGGCAAAAATAGAGTAGTAAAGAACAACACTATAGGATAGTAACATACTGAACTCTCCCTATGTCGCAGTGCTATGCATTATGTTGTCTAATCATTAGCGTGAGGAAGTTACACATGAAGAAAACAGTCACAGAGTTTGTAAGTACTGAACATATTTACTCAGTGTAACACCAGAGTTCATGTACTGTTTTTCCATAGCTTTTATTGGATTCTTTAAAAGATTCATGCCCCTGAAAAGGTGAAGAGCCAAGGTTTTAGACAGAATTTTAGAGCTATACGGAACTGTGAAGATAACTGCTATGCTCCTTTGTATCTCCATTGCTGCTGCCTTAGCTAGACTAATTGATCATCCAGACTAGGGAACTTGAGAGTGAAAGAGGGATCATTATGATAATATTTATATGGAGATAGCAGATATATTTATCCTGGACACCTTAACCCTAGCCTAGGCCCTCCTCACCTTTCATATGGTTTATTGCAACAGCTTCTTGTCTGCATTTTCCCTTGTTCCTATCCATTCTCACACAGCAGCCAAAATGATCTTTTTAAAACAAAAGGCTGATTATATCACTCAGTAGTTAAACCCCCTTCAATGGCTTTGTGAAAAGATATATTTATTTGGTCCTCATGTGATTATTGTTAGAGTGCAGTGTG
Source organism: Galeopterus variegatus (assembly GCF_000696425.1). Classification (NCBI taxonomy): domain Eukaryota; kingdom Metazoa; phylum Chordata; class Mammalia; order Dermoptera; family Cynocephalidae; genus Galeopterus; species Galeopterus variegatus. The sequence continues at coordinate 681,648 of NW_007726622.1, read as the reverse complement.
CAGTAGAATAAAGGGCACTTAAATTGGAAGTCAAGAGTCCTGTGTTTGAGTCTCAGATATCAAGACTAGTTTGGTGACCTTGGGCAAACTATTTAATTTCTCAAGCTATTTCCTCAAGTAGAAAATATAGATAGTGTGAAGAAGGGGGATAAGATAATAAATATGAAAGGTACAATGTAAGTGCAGGTCATTGTTAATAGTTAACTTTGTGTTTGTTATGCCCTTTGAAAAATTGTCTTTGTGTCCTATCACAGTATCTTTCAGGTTGTGGTAGGATTTTTACAAGCTGAATCACCTGACTCTTCAAGTTTCACAGAATAAAAACCTTAGTCATTTAAAAAAAAAGTTCATAAAAGTTAAGTGACTTATCAAAGGTAAAAGTTACCAAGTTGGTACTAAAAGCCAGGACTATAACCTTGGCATTATAGTCTAATAATCTTTCTGATAATTAAGCAGGTTACATAAATACTTTATCTGTGATTTTTATCTGTAATTTAAAGATTTAATAGTTCATTCTTCATAAATTGAGAACATTTAGAAAGGCACATCCATATAGTTTACTGACTTAATCAGGACCTTTGACTTACAAGTGATGGCTTGCAAAAAGTGAATTTATTATGTTACATAATTAGCTGGGAGGAGTATGAGACTAGCTCTCAAAGTTGAATGTCCAAGGCTTCAGAGACTAGAACTGGAACTCAGGACTGTCTTTATTATTGACAGCCTTAGGACTGTATCCTTACAGCTGGTGAACCAAGAAGGAGAAAGGGCTACAATTCTAATTTGGGAAATTAAGAAAGATATCATTTGGCCCAGAGTATATGTCACAAGCACTCCAGTGATAATATTATATTGAAATTGCTAATAGTCATATTTATACCAATTAAAAGGTCATTTCATATGGTTCAACCTAATAGTATGGGGTAGAAGGGGGGGAATGAGGCATCATAGATTGACAGTCCTGATAGGACCTCACAAAATGGAGGAGTTTCACAAAAGAGAAGAGCTGCTGCTGTTCTTTATCCTATCAGAAGAAGGAGAATAGGAAAGCATTCTGAGCAAAAAGAATAGTGACCATAGGCTAACACACTTACAAAGAGTGTGGATCAGCTAGAATTCAACTAGACTGCCATGGAAATGAAAAAGACTGAAATATAAAAATTTCTAAGATGAGAACTGAATTGTTCTTACCAGTCATATTCTTAAGCATCTCAGAGTTTGACACATCTGCTCTTATGTAACAAATGTGCCCAGAGCTTCCAAATCATACTTTTTGTGCTTTGTACATGTCCTGGCACCTTCCTCACACCAATCCTATTTAAAGTTGAAGAAATTGAGGCTCAAAGAGCTAAAAAAAAAAAAAACACAAAAAAACCCCAATTTGCTTAAGATAATATAACTAATTAATATGGAACCAAAATTTGAAGTCTAAATTAAAGATAAAACCCATCTTTTTCTTTGATACCAGTATTTCTCAAAGATTGTCATTAAAATACCTTTAAGGCAGAAGAGAGTATACATGTATGCCTGGGAGGTCAGTTGGCATATATGATCTTAAATATGAATATTGATTACTGCTCCATAATGTAATGGTAATAGCTTTGGTTTTCAGATGTTAGGGTGGTGGTTTGGTTTTGTTTAACTCAACTCAAACTTTGAATTAAATTGCATAAGAAGGTCCAGGGCACATTATCTCAGTATGAGAAAAATGGCACACTGTGCCTTGTCTGAATGACTGCCCCAGTTTAAATTATCTCAGTCTGATCCAAACAACTCTTACGTTAGAATCTAAAATATCCCCTCGAGAACTGCACACGTGTGGGCGGAAAGGAAGTAACGTCAACTCGGAGAGAAGAGGAGCTAACTGTGCAGTGGCGCGGCTGTGAAGGCCTTTCTCCGACAGCATGTCTCACCTGCCTATGAAACTCCTGCGCAAGAAGATTGAGAAACGGAACCTCAAGTTGCGGCAGCGAAACTTGAAGCTATTTCCTGACCTGGATTCCTTAAAGTACAGATATGGTTTACTGAAGATAAGAAGTCAATATTGCTTTCCCTTTTCCAGCATTTTTTTTTAAAGCAAACTTACTTTTCTTATAGGAGAACAACATAAAATTGCAAGAGGTTTTAATAAGGTACATGCAAGAGAAGAAAAATCGAAATAATTTGAATCCTGGAAGCCATGGTATTTCTCATTTGGGATTCCAGTGTTTCTAAGTAAACCTCCCTTTCTCTGTCACAGTGTATGTTCTGTTTTTAAACAGGGGCCTCAGCTGTGAGCCTGTCAGAAACTCAAAATGGAGATGTGTCTGAAGAAACAGTGGGAGTTGGAAAACTTAAAAAATCACAAAAACAGTCTATGAATGTGGGCTCATCAGAAACCCAAAATGGAGATATGTCTAAAGAAGCAGTGGAAAAAGTAAAAGTTAAAAAATCCTTCCAGAAATCTACCATATTAACCAATGGAGAAACAGCAACACAGTCTCTCAATTCAGAATCAAAAAAGAAAAAGAGAAAAATGATGACTGATGCTGGGCCTGATACAAAAAAAGCAAAAACTGAAAACAAAGGAGAATGTGAAGAAGGCAGTGCTAAGGCTCCCGAAGAGACAGAAAACAGTGTGGAGAAGCCAGATAACGAGGAAGATGACAGTGAAGTGCCCAGTCTGCCCCTGGGACTGACAGGAGCCTTTGAAGATACTTCATTTGCTTCTCTAACTAATCTTGTCAATGAAAACACTCTGAAGGCTGTAAAAGAAATGGGCTTTACAAACATGACTGAAATTCAGCATGAAAGTATCAGACCACTTTTGGAAGGCAGAGATCTTCTAGCAGCTGCAAAAACAGGCAGTGGTAAAACCCTAGCATTCCTCATCCCTGCTGTTGAACTTATTGTTAAGTTAAAGTTCATGCCCAGAAATGGAACAGGAGTCCTTATTCTCTCACCTACTAGAGAACTGGCCATGCAGACTTTTGGTGTTCTTAAGGAGCTAATGACTCATCATGTTCACACATATGGGTTGATAATGGGTGGCAGTAACAGATCTGCTGAAGCACAGAAACTTGCTAATGGGATCAATATCATTGTGGCCACACCAGGCAGTCTCCTGGACCATATGCAGAATACCCCAGGGTTTATGTATAAAAACCTACAGTGTCTGGTTATTGATGAGGCTGATCGTATCTTGGATGTTGGGTTTGAAGAGGAATTAAAGCAGATTATTAAATTTCTGCCAGTACATAGACAGACCATGCTCTTTTCTGCCACACAAACTCGAAAAGTTGAAGATCTGGCCAGTATTTCCCTGAAAAAGGAGCCATTGTATGTTGGCGTTGATGATGACAAAGCTAATGCAACAGTGGATGGTCTTGAGCAGGGATATGTTGTTTGTCCCTCAGAAAAGAGATTTCTGGGCCGGCCCGGTGGTGCACTCGGTAGAGTGCGGCGCTTGGCAGCGTGGCGGCGCTCCCGCCGAGGGTTTGGATCCCATATAGAGACCGGTCTGCTCACTGGTTGAGTGCGGTGTGGGCGCAACACCGAGGGTTGCGATCCCGTTGGCGGTCGCGGTACGGGTGCGACACTGAGGGTTGCGATCCCATTACTGGTCACGAAAAAAGACAAAAAGGAAAAAAAAAAAGAGAGAGATTTCTTCTGCTCTTTACATTCCTTAAGAAGAACTGAAAGAAGAAACTGATGGTCTTTTTTTCATCTTGTAAGTCCGTGAAGTACCACTACGAGTTGCTGAACTACATTGATTTGCCTGTTTTGGCCATTCATGGAAGGCAGAAGCAAAATAAGCGTACAACCACATTCTTCCAATTCTGCAATGCAGATTTGGGGATATTGTTGTGTACAGATGTGGCAGCAAGAGGACTGGATATTCCTGAAGTTGACTGGATTGTTCAATATGACCCTCCAGATGACCCTAAGGAATATATTCATTGTGTGGGTAGAACGGCCAGAGGCCTGAACGGAAGAGGGCATGCCTTGCTCATTTTGCGCCCAGAAGAATTGGGATTCCTTCGTTACTTGAAGCAATCCAAGGTTCCATGAAATGAATTTGACTTTTCTTGGTCTAAAATTTCTGATATTCAATCTCAGCTTGAAAAATTGATTGAAAAGAACTACTTTCTTCATAAGTCAGCGCAGGAAGCATATAAGTCATACATTCGAGCATATGATTCCCATTCTCTGAAGCAGATCTATAATGTCAGTAACTTAAATTTGCCTCAAGTTGCTCTGTCATTCAGTTTCAAGGTGCCTCCTTTTGTTGATCTGAACGTGAACAGCAATGAAGACAAGCATCAGTTTCAAGGTGCCTCCTTTTGTTGATCTGAACGTGAACAGCAATGAAGACAAGCATAAAAAGAGAGGAGGTGGTGGTGGATTTGGCTACCAGAAAACCAAAAAAGTTGAGAAGTCCAAAATCTTTAAAAACATTAGTAAGAAATCATCTGACAGGAGGCAGTTCTCTCACACACTTTCATCTTGGATAACTTTACCCTGAAGTGGGTTTCTTTTCTCTAGTTCTGATGAAGGAATTTTTGTAGCCTTTGTAATTTGGACTGCTCTAACAAGTATAAATTAACTTGGATTGCAAGAACTGAGCACTGTTATTTCCAGCAAGTCTTATTTGGGGAATATAATACAGACTAATATTCCTTGGTTACCCAAGGACAAAGCAAGGAATTATTTGGGTCTTTGTTGTAATGATATAGTATTTTAATTTTAAATATTCTCCCCCTCCCCTTCAAAAAAATTTTTGTATCATTGTTTTAATATAATTGTTTTTGTACTTTTCTTTCCTGATGCGTAAAGGTTTTTGTGGCCGGGATTGATGTACTAACTTGCTATAAAAGGTGATAGAGTATACTGGACAGGTGGTGGTAATGCAGAAAATAGTCTCAGCTTATTTTTTGGTTTTAGTTGTTTATTGGATCTTAACAGTATCTATTGACCCCTCCTGAAGATGCTGCAGGATAAAAGGGCAAAGAGTTTTGGGTAAACCTAAGAAGCAGCACCTTAGGATAAAGTTGGTATCACTACTTTTTTTTTTTAAGAAACAAGAAATATGGGTTATGTGTCATTCGAGTGAAGTGTCCCTAGTAGTCTTAACATGGGAGGGGGAAGGGTGCGCAATTGAAATTTTTGAGCCTCATTTACAGCAATTTAGGTATATTCTGCTATTCTCCATTTGGTAAATTAGCAAACATCTATTTTTAAAAAACACAGCGGTGATACTCATTCAGATTTGTTTATTTCAAGGTGGTTTGGATTTTGGTGAGCCCTTCCCATTCTGCAGAGTACTTAGAAGACAAAGCCAACTGTCAAGTAGACTTAAAGGCCAAGACATCAGACAGTGCTCAGTGTACATTAATGTTAGTTTCTTTGTAAAAAAAAAAAAAAAAAAAAATTCTCTCTTCCAGATCAATGAAACAAAAAACAGATTTTCAGTGAAAATTGAAAAAAGAGGTCAGAAAAATAATAGGAAAGTTAGTTATTTAGTCAGGTGGGTTTTTTGTTGTAGGTACACTTGATTTCTAGTGTTTTGCATAGTGAACAACTGGAAATAGTTACATTTTGTACCAATTCAAAACCAAAGTTGCTAGCATCATTTTGTTGTGCCAGTGAATATTTGTAGCCATTAAATGTAAGTATGCTGAGAACATCAAATGTAGAGGAAACTGTCCGATAAACAGCATTCCAGTAGGAAAAGAAAAGAACAATGTTCCACCTCTGAGCTTGACCACTGTCACCCTTGCTGGACTTGTCCTGGGTTTCATACCTTAACTGCTGGGTTCCTAGCTTGGCTTCTTGGGTTTCTAACTCCTGGCATTTAATAACTGTTCTTTCCAGTACCTTGTTTTTTGTTTGTTGTTGTTGTTTCAGAAATAATCATGTTTCAAAAAATACACAAAAGCAAAGAATATTTAATCACTGAACTGGAGTACATACTGTTAATATTTTGGTATATAACCTTCTAACTTTTCATATGCATGCTCATACTTTTTAATGTTTTTTTTTATCAAAAATGGAGTCATCTTCTACCTACTAATTGTAACCAGCTTGTTTCATGATATTATTTTTCTGTCATTAAATAATTACGTGAATTAAAAATAAATAAATAAATAAAAATAAAATATCCCCTCAGTGTAAGCCAAGGGTGTCTTTTTACAGTTAGTTATTTCTCCCTGAATTTTCCTGCTTGTAGTGAATTGACCAGTAGCAATTGATTTTTTAATATACATTTTGATTCTGATTGACCCAACAAATAGTGTACTCTAAAGTTACGTAGCTATGGAAATAGTTTGTAATTGCTATTTTATAACTAAACCTTATTTAAATAGTCTTTCTGTTGTTGTTATATTACCTAAGGCAAACATTAGGTATGTGCTTTATAGAAATCATACCTTTTTTTTTTTTTTTTTTTTTTTTTTTTTTTTAAGAGAGGTTGGGATGTTAGGGGGAGAGAAGGAGCAACAAAAAGTATTTGCTGATTACATGGCAGTATTGCCTTTTGTGGGGGTTGGGAGAGTAAAATAGTAAAGGCAAAAATAAAGAGTGCTTTCTGAACATTGATGCTGGAGGTGGTGGGTTCCCTGTCTGATTCATAAAGCAAAATGGAACTGATTTGTATTCCTTTTTTATTTTCTTAGAGAAGTATGATAATGATGTGGTAATTAAGAAGGATACTTTGAATAGTTTGCTCTCTTGCAAGTTTCTAGATGTCTACAAAGTGATGTGTTTAGGGAACATTTTGGTGAGAAAGTCAGTTAAGGTGATGGTATAAAAATAGAGAAACTTCGATCATGGGGAAAACTTTCCTCAATTTAATTATTTGTCAAATTTATTAACTTTTATCATTTTAGTTGTTTGTTTTTTGGTGGCTGGCCAGTACAGGGTATGGGGATCCAAACCCTTGACCTTAGTGCTCTGAGGCAGTGCTCTAACCAACTGAGCTAACTGTCCAGCCCTACTTGTATTATTTTAAATTAGTTAAAATAGCCATGAAAATCTTTATAGAGGTTAATCTGTGTAAACATGATGCGGTGATGTTTTGTTTTTCTCATCCTTTAAAAGGTTTATCTGGTAGAATTGGTTTTTTTTTAACCAGAAAGAGATTCTTTCTCAAGCAGTTTATTTTTTAAATGTTCTATATTTATTTTATAGATGATAGTGTTTCCGCTGCCAGTACTTCTGATGTTCAAGATCGCCTCTCAGCTCTTGAGTTACGAGTTCAACAACAAGAAGATGAAATCACTGTGCTAAAGGCAGCTTTGGCTGATGTTTTAAGACGTCTTGCAATCTCTGAAGATCATGTGGCCTCAGTGAAAAAATCAGTCCCAAGTAAAGGTAATTGTGTTATAAAATAAGAAGTCTTTTGCAACATTTTCTTTGAATATTACAATTGAGACTATAAAACTAGTTTCTTTTTTGGATTACTTGTGATTATAGTTTGTTTTCTATTTCATTTTTCTTTATTTTCAAGAAATTCTGAAAGTTTGTTCTTTATTATTATAGTTTAAATAGCTTTATTCTAAGCCCTCTGTGATCATTAGTTAGCAGAATCCTGAAGAAATTAGTTTAAGCTCTGAAACTTATTGCCAGCGCCAGTACATGGAAATTACAACATCCAGATATTGGGAGTTTTCAAGGTGGAGAGAAACAGTCATCAGGACCCTTTTTCTCTGAATTTGGAGATGTAATGTGGCCTTTCCCCTCTTTCAACCACTGTGAAAGATTAGAATTCTATCACATCAATCAAGCATTTGAACATATCATTTCATATATTTTACTGATTTCTTGGTAGAGTAGATGGGGATAGGCATGATTATTCCCATTTTGGCAATGGGAAGGAAAAGTGAGGATGTTTATTGGCTTACCTTCCTACTGCAATAAGTCAATTTAAATTATTAACCTAGGGAGGAGTCTTACATAACTCCCAGATTCTAGGTAGGTAGGAGATAGTGCGGTTAACCAAGATATGAGAAACACATTTGGAAGAAAGATTATGAATTCAGTTTCTGAATGTTGAGTTTGAGGTGTAGATGGTATATAGATATATACATACAGAGAGCTGAATTACAGGTCTAGTGCTCATGCTAGTTTTATCTAGCAATAAGAATTTGGGAATGTTCAGCTTATGGATGATAGCTGAAGCCATAGAAAGATGTAAAATGGAAAGAGGGCCCAGGATAGTTCCACTAGGAGTTCCAGCATTTCAGCATAGCAAAGAGTGATTCATGTTGCCACCTGCTACAGCAAAGTCAAATAAAACAAAGACTGAGGGCCGGCCCGGTGGCGCACTGGATAAGTGCGCCGCTTGGGAAGCGCGGCGGCGCTCCTGCCCGAGGGTTCGGATCCCACATACAGACCGGTTCCCGCTCACTGGCTGAGCGAGGCGCGGGAGCAACACCGAGGGTTGCGATCCCGTTGCCGGTCCCCGGTCCGGAACGGGGGCAACACTGGGGGTTGCGATCCGTTGCCAGGACATGGAAAAAGACAAAAGACAAAAAAAAACAAAAAACAAAAACAAAGACTGAGAGGTGACCATTGGATTTTGCATTTCTGAGAATAGTAGAAACCTCTCCAAAAGCAATTTTAGTGGAGTGATTTTAGGATTGCAAATCAAATTCCAGTATTTTGAGAAACAGCAGTTGAGGAGAATTTGTGGAATTGAAAGCAGCAAATATGTATAGCCACTCTTTCAAAAAATTTGCCTGAGAAGGTAAGATGGTCGTAGCTGGAAGAGGATGCTAAATTACAGACTAGTTTTAATTATTTTTAATTTCTTTTGTAAGATGTTATAGACTTGAACATAAAGTTACGTTGGGGACAAAAGAGCAGCAGAGAGGAAGATGATATTGGGGGTGGGGACAGCATGCTGGTAATGAAACAAGTTTTCTGAGCGTTTGGAAAGGGATCTTAGAACAGGTGGGAAACTAGTCTTAAACAGAAAGAGGACTACTACTTCTGAGATAGAATGGAAGAGATAAAACTGAGTAGAGGTTGATAGATATTCACAGTTGTCATGGCTGGAAGTTTCAGTCCTTATCACTTTCTCCTCAGGGGACAGTGATACCCTTTAAGAAAGTAAGACAGATCCAGGGTGGTGAAAAAAAGGGAATAAGTGTTTGGAATGTTTAGGGTGGAGAATGGAAGACTGTGGATATATGAAAGAAATGCTGGTGCAAGTGGGAAATTTTTGATGGGGGCGGGGAATGTGGGGACATCATTCTGCTTGGTTTTTGATTTCCTCTCTTACCTCCCACTTTATTTATTTATTATTTTTATTGAATCATAATTGATTATTCATATTTTGGGGGTTCAACATTGACATATGTTGATAAAATCAATATTACTTGCATATATATTGTTACAATTCATATTCTGTATGCACCTTGTCCAGTCTCTTCCCAGCCCCTTCTAGCTCCCCCTCCCACCTCTGATAACCCTAGATTTCTTCTCTCCTTCTGAAAGAGTAATAGTTACTCTGTTGATTTGTTGCCTAGATGATCTGTCCAAGGCTGAGAGGTATGTTTAGGTCCCCCAATACTATCGTAGAGCAGATGCTTCTTCTGTCTCTCTGGAATGGTCTTTGTGGAGAGAGACATTCTTTTTTCTTTGGTCTCTGCTGGTGACTCTCCTTGTATCAGTGCACTCCAGTGGCTGTCAGACCCTGGTGGTTGTGGCATCTAGCCACTTTCACAGCAGCTGTAGTCATTGTGGTGGCCTGTGGTGGGCCACCCACATGGAGGTGATGTTTTTGGCATGCTCCTTACCTAGTTGCTGGTGGCTCCCAACTTCATACCTCAGGACCCCGGGTGGGCCCTGTGGCGCTGGCAGTGTGCCTGGTTGTGGGTGGAGGGTCTGGGCCCCGGCTCCATACTTCATGATCCCAAATGGGCCCCAATGGGTACTCTGTTTTTTTGTTCAGTTCTGTGTTGGATTATTTGCTGTTCCCACCACTTAAACTCTGTGCTGGAACTAATTTGTTGTCCTTTGCTTACTTCTAAAGTGGGGGAACTTCCCATGGGGACAAGTGCTTGAGCTCTGTGGTTGAGCTAAATTGCTGCTTTGCTGCTGTTTCCCTGGGGAAGGCTTTTTGTGCAGCTCAGGTTTTAATGGTTGACTTTATAGGTACTTCCAGCTCTCACGCAATCCAGTGCACCTGGGTTGTGTAGAAACACTAGTCTGGGACTGAGTCTTTTCATCAGACTGCACTCAATGCCATTCTGTATTCCTGCCCAGTCTCCTCTGAGTGGTCTTACACTGATTGGGAAGCAGACCAGCTGTCCTTGCTATGTCCCAGTGTTCCCCCAGGGGGCCCATCTCTCTCACCGCCTGTGCTGCAAACACTTACCATGGGACAGGCTGTGCGCCAGTCCCTTGTGATGACTCACCAGCCTCTGAGTGGCTCATTTTTTCCGTTTGTTGTGGATCCTCAGTCCTCTGTGGGTCCACAGGAACCCTATTAGTGGTATTGCTGGCCTGGGGGCCAACAAGGCCCTCTTCTTCCCTGCCGGCTCCAAGCATCTTCATCTGAAGGGCACAGCTGTGGCTTTTGCCAGCTCCTGCTCCACGTGTTCAGCAGCTCCAGCCTGGAAGTGACCTGGGCTCGAAGTGGAGTAGTTTTTTCTTTCTCTCATTGTGGCTTCTCTTGCCTTTGTGTACTCCATAGGTCTCTCCTCCTCTTCCCCTGAGCTCTAGCAGCCCCAGCTTGGCTGTCATTCCTTTTTAATAGTTGTAAATTAGTTGATTTGTGGGAGAGAGTGGCACTGGGGACTGTCTATTCCACCATCTTGACCAGAAGTCCATCTTTACCTCCCACTCTTATGCACTCTAGGCCTAGATGTTTACCATGGAGAGTTAGACTAGAGAAGGCAGGATTGATGTTTTCCATTAGTGGTAGTAAGATAAATGTGTCAATGACAAGGGATAAGAGGCTTGAGAGTGTGGCAGAAAACTTGATAGAAACCACTTTGACTAATAATGTTATATTGTGGTTTTTAAATTTTCTTATATTTTTGAGAACCAACCTTGAGGGCTCCTGAGATCAAGCCAGGAAAAAGAAGTATTTGGCTATAAATTGATTTTTATAAGAGGATTTTGGAGTTGTTAATGAGAGTGAGGAGCCAAATCAGTTAATGTAGTATATGGGCTTTATAGTGAGGGTAAACTTTGTATAGAGAGAGATGAATAAGTTTCCCATCTATAATTGGTATATGTACCCTCAGCTTCTGAGTCTGTATAAGTATTTTAAGTCCTGTAATAGAAAATGATAGTGTTTGGTTGCCATCTATAACATTTTTTAAAGCTTATTTTAAATAGCTTGTTTTAGTCTTTAAAAACATTTAAAAATTTTTGTGCTAAAGCAACAGCACATTGTAATCATGTTAACTGAGAAAAGTTTAAAAGACGTTTTCTCTCATTTTTTATTTACTAAGGTATTTCTTAAGGAAAATTCTTCAAAATGTAAGGGAAACTTAAAGACTGCTTCCCCCCTGCCCGCCCCCACAGCAGATGCAGGATAGTTTGTAAGGCACATCAGTTACTTGGTGTCTACCTCTCAGTGTCATGAAATACAGTTATAATTAAATAGCTATAGTTCCTATTCCCCAGAAACTACATTTTGTAAGTGTTCTTTCTAGCACTTTTTCTGGTTGTCCTTATTCATAATTCCTTTGTCTCTAAAGTGAGTCTGGGATCAGTTTTGTTAACTTCTGGAACCAATAGAGCCACTGGTAGCTGCTACATTGGAACTTTTTCTTTTCACATACTTACTCTTAGTTTTTATTAATAATCTTATTAATTAGAGAGATACTAAGTTTATTTCAATTGGTTCTAAAATCTTATTTTATAAGTTTACTTTTACTGCTATTCTTAAAATATGCTATTGTGGTTACATTCTGAAATGGGGTCCACTAGTGATTATTCTTTGAGTGGCTTTGTTATCTTGGACACAGGCTTTGACTTGCTGTCTGTAAAATGGATTGATGGAAGTATTGACTTGGAAAAATAACTATTTTACAGTTAAGTGTAATTCATTGTTAAGAATTAATTACTCTGTTTCCCTTTAGTGGAAAAATTTGCCTGACCAATTATGTTTTCTAATATTGACACTAAAACATCAAGAGAAATACATATTTAAAGTTTTATAATTTTATTATTGGCAACTCTAAACAGTTTAATTTTGTAGTTTATATACAGTATACTATAGAAAGTAATTAGAAAAAATATTAAGTGACTCTTCAGTATTGGCATTTGTGTATAGCCTAAAATAGGTCAACTATCAGTTTTGACATTAAATAGGATTAGTATATTAATGGTATGAAAATTTGGAGTAAATATTTTCAAATAAATGAAGGTTTTATAAAGTACTTTCTAATTAAATTATTTTGTAGGATTTTGTATTTTTCCTCTCAACTAAAAGATAAAATTATTTCTGATACTGTGGATTTCCCTGGGAAATTAGAATTTATAGTATTTATTTTCACATAAATTATTGACAGGACATTGATCAGTATCATCTTAAGGTATTTACATTTTCTAGAGGATTTTTCTTTAGAGATCAGACTAAACCCCTATAAATAAATACTTTTGAGATCTTTTATGAAACTAAAGGATGTCAACTTCCATATTTCTGAAGACAACTATTACATAGTTTAGCTAGATGGTGGTGATATGAGGGCCATGACTTGGCTTCAGGTATGGCTAAAACTAAATGTTAATGATGTGTGTGCTAATGGCTTAATGAAATTCTGCTATGTCACTTCATAGTAGTATTGCCACTCAGTAAAATGCCAAAATCAGAAACACACCTAACCAGTCATTTCAGTATCTTTAGTTCTCTTCTTTTAGTTTATCTTCTCCAGCATACTAGCAGTATTAAAATCTAAGCACCATTTTTTCTTGATTATACTATGCCAGACACTTAACTGTGGTAGAAAGTTTTCTCAATAGTTTCTAAGGTAGCCAGTCATTTAAATTTCTCATATACCTTCTCCTCTGTCAGAGAATTCTTTCCTTTTGACGACATATGGTCATAATATATGCACCAGTTGCAACTAAATTCTTGCCAAAAGAAAAAAAAATTACCTGTACTTTGGAGCAAAATGGAAGGCCCAGGGAACATTTTGGCAGTTTTAACTGCCAGAAAGACAAATTATGTCACAGCTGGCGCCTGGGAAACCAATTAGGACCCTTGGGGTGACCAGATGAATGTAATTTGTGAATATAGCTTAGTAGCATTATATGAAGACAAGCTGTTTGTATACAATGATAAAGAAGTTTAAAAGTCAAATATATCTGAAGGTGGCAATCAGTCATTTAAACCAGGAAAATGCTGGTATACCAAAGGTATGAAGCATTGTAGTTGCCACTTGAGAAATCAAAGAACCCAGAGGCAAAATTGAAATATAGGGGTCAGTTCTCCGAAAGAAACATTCCTAGTTATATAAAATCTGGGATACGGTAAAGGCCCAAATCTGTATCATGTGGTTCCTACCCCAAATAACTTTTGGGAGAAGGCAGGGATTGTCATACGTTTGCTGTAAGTGTTGTTGATAAGTAAATTACATTAATCAGATTTGGAAGGTGTGAATTTCCCTGGTGGAACCCTCACACTATAATGACTGATAACTGTGGTAGAGGATGAAGGAGTGTCTCATTATTTCAGCTATACCTCAGAGACTTCTAAGTTGCTCTTTGTTTATAGGATTATATTGGTGGCTATTGCTCAGACCAGGCAGCAATTATCATTTACAGTGTCTATGAGAATCAATTGTTTCTTTGTCATTTCCTCTCAAAATACACTTTTAAAAAATTAGTGGCCAGAAGTTGAAAGGACTGAGTACATCTTCCTGTGAGACAAGAGGAAATGAGAAGTGTACAGATATAATTCCAAAGGGAGAAGATAAAATTTGATGGAGTACATGTAATCCTCAATCTTCTCAAAGAATGAAGCAAAGTAATCGTCAGATTGAAAAAGGTCTCAGGGAGCTTGAAAATGAAGAGAGTGGAAGAGGTATACAGTTGGAGCTGTGAAGTATGTAACAGGAAAGCTGAAATAAATAAAATAATCTGAGGATCAACCAGAGTTTTTCCTCCATGGACCATCTCTGCCCTTCAGTCCTGATCAAAATTTTGCCCATCCTTTAAAGCCTCAAATTATTTACTGAAAATTATATTTCTATTTTTTGTCTCTTGGAATTGTTTAAAAATTTTATTTGTACATCTTTTTTGGCCTGTATATTTGTTGCTTCTGCTAGATAATAAACTATTTGAAGGCAAGGATGGTTTCTAACTAACGTAGCTGGCCTTGGGGTGACTCAATAAATGCTTGTTAAATTGAATGCAGGAAGAAGAAAGTTATAGAAACAGGAACTTGTGATAAAAGAAAATTACTGGGCCGGCCCGGTGGCGCACTGGATAGTGCGCCGCTTGGGAAGCGCGGCGGCGCTCCCGCCCGAGGGTTCGGATCCCACATACAGACCGGTTCCCGCTCACTGGCTAAGCGAGGCGCGGGAGCAACACCGAGGGTTGCGGTCCCGTTGCCGGTCCCGGTCCGGTGCGGGGGCGACACTGAGGGTTGCGATCCGTTGCCGGACACGGAAAAAGACAAAAAAAAGAAAATTACTGCTTCAGAGGGAGGGATTGAGATAATACAAGAATAAGAGAATATTACATATGGGAGTCACAAGGATTTCAGATTTTGAACTATGAAATGTGCAGCAGTCTCTAATAATTACTTTGCAAGTCTAGAGTACAGTGAAATTCATTCATATTTAGGAACTGTCAGACTACAGTGTCAAAAAGTTCACCTGCTTGAGTCTATCATCAAGGAATATGAACCATAATGATTTGTAGTCTCATGTCTTGATAAAGTGAGCTAAAGTATAAAAGTTTTCATTGGCCTCCAACCCTGGCATTATGATGGTTTCCACTGTGATTAAAATTAAATTTGTACCTTCCGTGGTTTAGGACCTTTTAGCCTAAATTTCTCTTATTTCAGCCTGGTTGCTGTTGAGAATAGAACTATTCTTGTACCTTTGGTTTTCTGAAGGTCACTGTTTCTTTCAAGTCTTGCAGGCTAGTCTTTGAGAGTTTTATGGCTCAGGCTTTATAATGCCCAAGCCCTGGGGAGGTAGGGTGGGAAAATACACACGTGCATGTACACACACAGAGCTAATGATGCATTCCAGTTATAAATTTGCGTAACTGCAATGATCATTTTTCTGTTTCTTCCTTTCAGTTAACTTCCTAATATTCTAAATTTCAAAGAATATGCTTTTGACTTCTCAGCTGAAAAAACAAGCATTCACCCACAGTTCTTTTTTATTTTCTACCTCTGCTTTACTTAATTCATTTCCTGTACCCTGGAATATCATTCATGCTTTTATCCAAATACTAAGGATTCTTAGTACTAAGAGTTATCCCAAACTATAGGATTGAAAGTGACCATGAAAATCTTCTTTTGGTCTTTTCTGGCTGTTTTAAGTATCTGGGGACCTTGATGACTTAGTGCTGTTCTCTGCTTAGAATTTTCTTCCCCCCACCCCATTTGGTAGTTTCCTGTCTATTGTCCTCGCACAGCTCAAAACACTCTTTACTAGGCAGAATTATTCCTTCTCTGTACTTATTTACCAGTCCTTGTGCGTAGACTCAAATCTTGATTTCACTGCCTATTACAATATAACCTTGAGCATGGTAATTAATTTCTCTAGACTTCAGTTTCTTCAATTTCTTTTAGTTTCTTTTAATTCCTTTTAGTTTCTTTTAATTCCTTTTAGGATTGTGATGAAGATTGAAGGAGACAATAATTATAAAATACTGAGGACAGTGCCTAGCACATAGTAGATGCTTGATAATTAATATTACTCTGTACCACTTATTGCGTTGACAGTTGTCTGTTTCCTTCATCTTTTCAATGTACTAGGCACTGCTTTAGGTGCTGGAGATAAGGAAATAAAAGTCACTGCCTTTTCCCACAAAGAACCTCAGGTAAAGTGAGAAGACAGACAGTCAATAACAAAACTATGTAAGTGGTATTTAAAAAGGTAAATTTAGGGTGTTATGGGAGCACCTAGAATAAATACCTAACTCAAACTAGGGTTGAAGGTTCCTTGCTGGAGGAGTCATCAGCACTCCTCTGCCTTCCTTGTCCTAATAGCCAGTTATTGCTGCCAGTACCCAAGTTGTTATCTATATTTTAGACTTCTACACTTCACAATTATCTGTTTACTCAATTGTTCCACTTGTATGTCCTTCAGAATTCATAAGTATGGCATATCCCAAAACTGAATTTGACATCTTTTAAATCCTAAATAGTAAAACTGCCTTCTTTCTATTCATGCTACTCAGGTCTTGTTTCAGGTCCTCGTCATCTTATGTTTACACCACTGCCCTGAAATCTGTTCCTCACATAGTCACTAGAGGGTTCTCTCTAAAACATAAATTGAACTGTCTTTTTTTTTAAGCTTAAAACCCTTTAGTGGTTCTCTGTCCTCTATATACTATGATCTAAATCCTGCTTACTTCTCCTATCTAGACTCAGTCCTCTCTTGTTCTACATCGTGGCCACACCAGAAGAGCTTTTTGTCCACCCACCAAGTGCCACATTTACATATACACACACCCACTTTGCGTTATAGTCTTGCTGTTCCTTTACACATACTGGAATAGGATCCCAGTATCTTATCAACCCCCCTTCAACAGGCTATTTCTTACTTACCTTTAAGAGCACTCTTCTGTATTTCTTCAAGGAAGCTTTCCTTGAGCTCTTTATCTCTAATCATCTTTTCAAGATTATGTGACCTTTCTTTGTATTTTCATGATGCTCTGTTGATATAACTCTGTCCCTGTACTTACTACATGATTTCATTGCCAGGGGTTCTCCTGCAAGATTTTGAACTCTTTGATTTCAGTGGCTGCCTTGTACACTTTTGTAAACCAAAAGCTAGGATCATAATAGATCCTGAGTAAATATTTGATGGGTGGATGGATGATGAGTACATATTGGTTTAGGCAAGCAGAGGAGAGTAGCATATGCTGGAGAAAAGGACCATCCTGGTGTAAAAGTGCAAAAGAGTAAATTAGATCAGGAGTTCAGAATAAACTGAAGCGCAGGGTGTGAGGTTGGGTGTGTCAAGAAATGAGCCTAGACTGGTAGGTAGGGCCCATAGTGAAAGGTTTTCCTATGCCTTGCTAAGGAATTTAGTTTTTATCCTGAGGGCAATGGAGAACCATTAAAGTATTTTAAGCTGGAGTGATGGGCAGATTTACAGTAATTGATTGCTCTAAGATGCCTTTTTTTTTTTTTTTTTTTGCATTTTAACCTCTCTAAAATTGTAATATATTACAATTGATGGTGTCTTGGTAGTTCTTGTAAGAAACACTTCTTTCTTTCTAGTGGTACTTAATACAATGGTGCATATTACAATTGGTGGAATATTAAATTCAAAGACATGTAGCATGTTTTAGAAAGATCATTCCGGCATAGTGTAGAGATGCCTTAGAGAGGGGTAAAACTGCAAGAAGGGAAAATAGAGATAAACTAAGCATAATCCAGAAAGAGAAATTTGAGGCAGTGGTGGTGAAGATGCATTCATTTAGTCATTCTGACATTGTTTTCTGTGTGCCAGCCACAGTGCTAAGCATGGGGCTGTATACAAGAATCACAGAATGAACAAGGAATCCACATAGAGTTATAGATAATTATAAATGGTGATGAAGACTGTGAAGAAAATAAAGGGGCTAGTGAGAGAGTAAACTAAGAGAGGCACGTTAGAAAAGGTGTACTTTTATGAAGAGAAGCAAAGAAACATGAGATTGTCCAAATCAAAATGTTAGATTTTTTGCTTACATGCACGTCCAAAAGTTCAAAATTATTCTCTATTTCCAAACCTTTAAATAAAACTAGACTTAGTAGATGTGACTGTTTTATCCTGTGACTTTGAGTCTTTCTGACCAGACTAACATACCCATCACACATTTGTTCCCCTCCTACTATATAAGTTGAGAAAGCAAGTAAGTATATAAAGAGGTTACTTTATATACTTACTCTTTATTTATATGGACTAACATTCTAGGATTTAACATTTATGATTTTTAGGATTTAAAATTTATGTTTTACTTGTAGCACAATGTTGAATCATGTGCTTTAAAGCTGCTATGTGTGGAGAGCAAACCATTTAGTTAGGAGAATAAGCCTAACTGCATTTTAACAACTCAGCATGGCCTTTCAGTTGTAGTGGATTACATCTTGAGACAGTAATATCATATGCTGCCTACCATGACGGCAATCTGCTCACAAGTAATAAATGCTAATGTAATTTTTTAAACTTCAATTTTTAAGAAATATTTTAAAGTTTGACATAAAAATTTTTCTTCTTAACTATTTTTAGGCCAGCCAGGCCTTCGAGAAGCTATTTCCATGTCCTGTATAACCAATGGAAGTGGTGCAAACAGGAAACCAAGTCACACCAGCTCTGTCTCAGTTGCAAGAAAAGAAACACTTTCATCTGCTGCTAAAAGGTACCCATTTGTAAAGGGGAAAAAACCTAACTTTGCAAAAATTGTGTGAATGTGATAAATCAGTCTTAGTTTTGAAAAATAAATGAAATAGAGCTCTAAGGAATTCAAGTGAGCATGTCCTTTGAATTTTTTAACTGTGAATGTAGGGATTATCTAGGCTATGCTCACTCAGTTTATATTCATCATACCTGTCCAGTTGTGTGAGGAAGACCTTGAAAGAAAGCAATTTTATTTCCTGGTTTTCTTTTGCTTCTTTTTGTTTCTTTTAAGAAGCATTTATTGAAGAGATAACTGTAATATATATCATGAAATTACATAAGTGAATTTTCCATATAGCAAGTGATATATTTGATATAGCATTTTTAGGGGAAAATAGAATCTCTGATATAAATCTACATTTGTGGGAGATTAAATGCCATTATAACTTTTATTCTTTAACCATGACTATAAAATTAAGGCTTAATTCAAAATATTATAGTACTATGTTATGTGTGTTTGTGTCTGCATGTTGGGGGATGGTGAGCAGGAGAGCTATGGAGGGTTCTATATATTCTGTCCATCAATCAGTTAATCTATTGTTCCAATAAAATTGCTTTCAGGATTATTCCCCTTTGTTGTAATTTCTAGCAAATTGTTCCATATCGAGTTTGGAGAGACCATAGAAGATCAACTACATAATCTTACAACTATTTTCTTCAAAGAATGAGTGGAGAGAACCCATAAGTAATAGGATAATGTGTAACAATGTACTGATAGAAAATGCTTACTTCAATAAACTTAAGCCAGTGACTGAAGTATTTGTTACTGTGGATTTGTAGATGTTTAACCAAACAGTTGGCTTTGTAATGGTAAAGAAATAGTAAGATTTCTAGCCCTTTTAATATTACTTCTAAAATTCAATCTGTGAAGTCATTATTACAGAGTCTAGACTTTCCCCTCCAAACGATGCCAAAATTTATTACCTGTGCTTCACCATCAGGAGAAAAGGACAGATTATAAGAAGAAAAACTCATGGTGGAAATTTTAAATAAACTTCCATGTTGCATCCAGTAATAGTTAGGATTCAGCCCATTTTCTTACGTAGCTATTGTACTGTTGCTGTGTAGTGTTTAGTACTACACACAATAGTAATTCAACAGTCTAAGATCAGCTGAGTTTGTTATGTTATGGTGCAGGGGCTCTGTAGTTTGCTTTTAAATAACCCAGAAGGAAAATCTCTTCTAGGTTGTACTAGGCCCACATAAAAGTAGTGGTGTGTGCATTCAGTATAGTTTGAAGACCAACAAGAAAGAAGTAACTTCTAACTCAGTTTTTTTAAATTTCAAGATTAATCTGATTTTGTAAGGTAGAATTGTATTTCTTAGCACATACTTTAAAAAAAAAATTGAACATTAAGTAGGTAGATAGTCAAGGGACAGTCTGAAGTCAGAAATTACCAGAACTGAATCAGATTAAGAAATGTCACTGTCAAAATGATACATTTTTAACTATTATAATGTGATAGTTAAATTGTGCATACTGTGTATAATTGTTAAAAATGTCCTTGAACATACTTTGTTATAGATTATGTACCTTATAGTCAAATTACAAAATGTCCTTTGATTAAGAATTATAGACAGTAGATAGTTTTCTACCTTTTCAGCACTGGAGTTCAAGTCTTTATTCCATCTGCTTTGTAATATTGTCAAAAGTGTAAGTATTCTTATCCAGTGTAATTGGGAATGGCTGGTGGGTTCATTAAGAATCAAAGTGCAGTCTATGGCTATACCACACTGAAGACGCCCAGTCTTATCTGATCTCAGAAGCTAAGCAGGATCGGGTATGGTTAGTACTTGGATAGGAGACTGCCTGGGAATATTGGGTGCCGTAGGCTTTAAAAAGAAAAAGAGGGGCTGGCCTGTGGCTCACTCGGGAGAGTGTGGTGCTGATAAAAAGAAAAAGAGTCAAAGTGCAGAATCATAACAATTTATATGTAAATATCTTAAATATTTTATTTTAACTTAAAATATATTCACATATATTCATTTGTTGATTTTTTTATGAAAGGCCAAGCCTCCTACCCCCTTTCTAAGTATGCATGTCTGATCAAATTCCTTGACTGTCTTTTAATAAATACACTTATAAATAACTTCTTATAATTTTTAGTTTTATTTTTTTAAGGCACAGTAAGAAAATTAAAACTCTGGCAAAACAATATGTGAGAACCCATCTCTCTATGATTTTTTAAATTCTCTCTCCTATACTAAATTTAACAAGTTTTTTTTAGTAACTCATTTTTATAGTCTCTCCAGAGCATTCAATTTAGTTTTCATAGAAATTGCAATTTTTTTCTATGTATATTTTGTGTGTGTGTGTGTGTGTGTGTGTGTGTGTGTGTGTGTGTGTGTGTGTTTAATTAGCTCATAATTAAAATAACTACAACTGGCATAAACAGGTTTGGGAAATTTACTTTAAATTTACTCTTGGTAAATTTAAAACTCAATTGGCAGAAGCAGAAGTATACACATAAGAAACAGGAATTAGAGACTAACCTATTAAACATGAACATTTAGTATGCCTTGGGCATCAATCAGTATGTTTTACACAGACAATGGAAAATGTTACCAATACTCTGATTTGGATAAATTGAGATCAGTTAAGAGAGCTTATATTGTCCCCCAATATCTGCCAAGGTGACGAAATTCATTAGAGGCCCATTTCTGTCCAAAAGGGCAATCTTCATAGAATAAATTGCCTTAGAATTTTTACAAATTCTTCACTGAAGATTTTAATAGCTTCCAGAGTTTTCAAAGAAATATTTTTCCTTATTGAATGAAAGCAGTGTAAATTGTGATAGCTCTATGATTTAGAGTTTTAAATTATATAATAATCACTTTTCTATCGTTTGATTTTTTTTTTGTTTGTTTAAATATGTGTTGTTCCATGTTATACTTTATTTTACAGTGGTACAGAAAAAAAGAAAGAAAAACCACAAGGACAGAAAGAAAAAAAAGAGGACTCTCATTCTAATGATCAAAGTCCACAAATTCGAGCATCACCTTCTCCCCAACCCTCTTCACAGCCTCTCCAAATACACAGACAAACTCCAGAAAGCAAGAATTCTACTCCCACCAAAAGGTTTAAACTGTCCCTGAGTACAGAGCTAGGGAATGGTTGTAATGATACCTAAATTCTGTGACTTGGGAAAAGGTTGGCTCTCCACGGATTCCAAGAGAAAAGCCTGGTGGTTTTTTTCCCTTTCATTGCCATAATCTATATTTTAGCACATTGGGGAATAAAGATTTAAGGTCAAAATTTCTCAGTTAACACTGGGAAAGAGAAAAAAACTGTTAGAAACAATCCGATGAAAGGAAGGCAGAAAAAATAATCTACTCTAAAACCAAAACAATACTGTTATAATAAAATTATAGAATACTTTAAAATTTATATATACCTATGCATAAATGTATAGCCATGGATAGAAAAATGGCAATGTGTAATTATCCTCACCATATTTTTGGCATCATTACAACCTTCAACTTACAAGGGCCCTTTTCAACAAATGGCTCTTCATTGCGGCTACAGCTCAGTTTCAGTTTTGGGTCTTGGGAGGATAAGTTCTTGCTTGCATAGAGAAATGAATCCCTTTCACCTGGTCTTTTCTATGCTAAAGGCTTGCTTGAGGGCTTCTCTCTGTGTTCGTAATCATTAATATTTTAAAGTTATGAGAGGGGGAGAAGGGAGAAACATTCTAACAGTGTGTGTGAGCCTAAATTGGGGATCTAAACCTGCATGCTGGGAGTTCAGTGCTATAGCTGCCTCATAATAAAATACTGAGAACAGCTTAATTAAATTTGCCTGTTTTAGAAACATTGATTCAAGCTTTATGATTAGGTATGGATATATTTTGTCAACCTACTTCTGCTTGGAAATCTTAGAAAACTATTAAATTCATTCCCAGAGAGTTGTTAATTGCCTTGTTTAACTCCTTTACTCATCCAGGCAGAGCCTTTCAACTAATCCTTTCTTCTCTTTTCTGGATTAGCTTTAAGGAAATGTTAATTGCTGCTTTTGTGTTCGATTTAAACTGTCAATTTTATGTCTCTTCTACTCAGGATTTTTCTCTAAGAAATTTATGTGTTTCTTTTAGCATAAGACGACCACCAACAGCTGAAAAGTCACAGAATTCATGGGAAAATTCAGATGATAGTCGTAATAAATTATTGAGAATAGCTTCAACATCAAAATTAATATCAAAAGTTATAAAAAATACAGATAAGTAAGTATTATGCTTTTCTCCATTATATTTGAAAATTAATAATTCTGTAACTGTCATGTTTACATGTACAATTATATATGTCTGGTTTGAATCTTTTTTTAAAAAAATCTATATTATAATTTATATATATATATATACATATTTTATTTTTGGTATATTTTTTCTTTTAAGTCTTCTGAGGAAAGCCATATCTTCCTGTTAATGCTCCCTAAACTCAGATAATAAATCTCAATAATTCCATAAGATTTGAATATTTTTCATAAATTCTTTTTATGCTTTCACTGTTTAGGTGATCTTGTGGGATACTTATTATTTTATAAAACTGTGTATATTAGTATTTGAAACCAGTGACAAACTTTAAAAAATACTGATGCCTGAATTTCACTTTTGGAGATTTATCTAGGGTGTGGCCTAGGTTGAACCTTACATTTTCTTCAGGTGATTTTAATGGTCAGCCATATGAAATTATAAAATAAATGTGTTCTTTGAATTTCTTTTTTAGGCATAAAGATGTCATCATCAACCAAGGTAAATTAAAAATCTTTAAAAATATATATTATTTTGCTTTTTCTACATTAGTTTAATTTTTGTTAATTGATAAGGATATTGACTTATTTTTATTCAGTGTACTTTATTAGTTCATAGTAGTCAAAGAAAAGTGCATTACTGTAGTCATTTAAGAAAATGCCCAATTTTTATTGTAAGATTTGTCATTTTTGTCTCAACCAGCAAAAATGTCAACCCGTGAAAAAAACAGCCAAGGTAAGAATAAGCTACACAGTTGGTCTCCTTCTAGGTTACTTTCTTCTTGTATCTCTTATTTGGCTTTTCATTATCTATACTATCTGACTTAACAAAGGATAAATACCCTCTTAACAAAGGATAAATATGGTAATTTGAACTAGTGAATCCAAAGGTACTTTTTAAAAATCTGTCTTATTTCTGTGAAGTCTGAACATTCAAGGTGAACAGAAAAAATCAATATAGAAAAGAGGTATAAAATACTACAGGAAGTTTTCTCCCTTAAAAAGAAAAAAATATATTTAGAAAAGCCATTTAAAAGATTGATAAATTTTAGCTCAGTTTCCTTTCTTGCTAACTTCGTTGCAAATAATCATTTTCAGTTTCCTTTCTTGCTAACTTCGTTGCAAATAATCATTTCTTGACACTGAGACTGAAAATAGAAGTCTAGCAAATCCATTTTCTCTTACATTTTTTTTTTATATTAATTGTAATTTATGGCTACTTGCTGTTGTTGGCTTGTTCTGACCAAAAAAAAGGACAGCAGGTTTTCTATAAATGTGTATTTCATTTAATTTCAAAGAAGGTAAGTTTTATATATGTTTTACATTCTCTTTAGATTGCCTGCAAGTTTAGTTTGAAGCATGCTGTTCTAAATGAAAGCATGTCTTTTCTGTGCATGCTTTTCGCAGCTTATTTCTATGTGTCATAGTTATCTTTATTTTCTGGGCGATTATTTTGATCAGCTACAATGTGGTTACAATTTTTGTTAGAGATTTAACTTGATTTCTGTGGATTTTTACTTTAATTGGTTCCAATAAGAAAAGAAATACTGAGGCTGGCTGATTTGTTCAGTTGGTTAGAGCACAGCTGTATTAGTCTGTTTCTGTTGCTTATAACAAAATACCTGGAACTGGGTATTTTATAAAGAAGAAAAAATTATTTGCTTATAGTTTGTGAGGCTAGGAAGTACAAAGTCCAGGGAACACAGCTGGTGAACATCATGGTGGTGGTGACAGTGATGGCAGGGTATCACTCTGTGAAAATGGCAGAGCAGAGAGAGAGAAAGACAGACTCTCTTCTTTTTTAAAGCCCTCAGAACCACACACCTGACTACCATTTTAATTCATTCACTTCTGCACAGTCCTACAATCCAATCATCTCTTCGAGGCTCTACCTTTCAATTACCATAACAGGATTTCCCACCTTCTTAACAGAAACAGTAGGAGCCACGTTTCCATTACATAAAACTTGGGGGACACAGTTCAAGCTTCAGTGAGTTTTGGAGGGACACAATTCAATCCACTGCAGTGGCCTTGTAACACCAAGGTTAAGGATTCAAATCGTCATACTGTCAAGCTGCCAAAAAAGAAAGAAAGAAAGAAAAGAAATATTTCTGTAATCTTTTTTGGATCATTTTTTACACAGAAATTCTAAATATAGTAGAGTTGTGCTGACCTTCCTCAGTTAGGTCTTACTTTCTCCCTCCTTTATAATACAGTATAAATTAAGTTATAGTTAAAATACTTTAAGGAAGGGCCGGCCCGGTGGCACACTGCTACAGTGCGCCGCTTGGGAGCGCGGTGGCGCTCCCGCCAAGGGTTCGGATCCCACATACAGACCGGCCGCTCACTGGCTGAGCGAGGTGCGGGTGCAACACCGAGGGTTGCGATCCCATTGCTGGTCCCGGTCCGGTACAGGCGCGACACTGAGGGTTGTGATCCGTTGCCGGTCACGAAAAAAGACAAAAAAAGGAAAAAAAAAAAAAAAAAAAAAACTTTAAGGAAAAACATGAAATTTTATTTTTGAAAACAACTCTTATCATGTTATAAATTAAAACATTTTTTAAAAACAGGCAGTGATACATAGTGGAAAGAGCAGTGAATAGGGAGTTCCTTTGTTTAGTGTTCCGTCCTGGCTCTCTGCATAATAGCCTTATGACCTAGGCCAAATGACAATGTCTCTGAGTAGTTTTCTGATCTGAGAATAATAACCATAAAGCTTACTTCACATGACTGCTGAAGGATGAAATTGTATGTGAAAGTACTTTAAAAATAGAAAACGACGTAACTGTAAAAAGATGCTATTACTATTAGATGTTTTGCCAAAGAGCTCAAATTTTATAAAATCCTTATAGGATAAATGAGAAAGGGGTGCCTGCCTTTTTCTCATGTTGTGGTATGTTTTTTGGAAGGGAAAAGGAATTCAGTATTGGTATATAAGAGTGGTTTGTGTTGACACAATTTTCAAAACCATTCATAAACAGGTAAATGTATTTTAAACGGGGAGGGTTTTGCTACAGAAGCATTACTTAACAGTCTTTTAGCAAGCTAGTGTCTGGGGAGAGGAATGGAATGGAAAGCTGGAAAAGGATACAGAAAAATAAGTTAAAATCTGTAACAGGAATGTTACCTCAAAAAGATTGTCTCAGATGTTGAAACCTGATAACATCAAACATTACTTGCATGAGCCTTATTTTTTGAATTTGAGTCTATTCCTTTGCCACTTCACTCAGCTATATCTTATCTGGAGAATAGACTCTAATCATTAGAGTGAACATGCAAGGACAAGTCTTTGCTTCAGTCTCATGCACGTCAGGCCTGACTGAGATTATGGCAGAGCCTGTAGAAAGAAATAGATGGATTTTAGAAGGTTTAGGAGATAGGTAGGGCATGGAAGGTAAGGACCAGCAGGAATCTATGAAGACTAACTAGTTTGAGCAACTAGGTAAGTGGCATCTACTGAAACAAAGAACTTTTGAGAAGGAGTAGATGTGCGGAAAAGAATAGGAGTTTGGTTTTGGATAATCGCACTAGAGTTGTTTATAAAATTTAACCTATATATAGGAATGTGTAGCAAGCAACATGATATAGATGTTTAAACACATGGATTTTGGAGTCCAGAGACTGGTTTCACCATTGATTTAGCTGTGGTGACTTTTAGCAGTATACTTCACCTCCCTAAGTCTTTGTTTTCTGATCTATAATTGAGACAATAATAAGCCCTTAAAGGGTTATTATGAAAATGAAAAATAATAATAAAATGTTTGAACTCAGTATCTGACACATAGTACCAAATAAATTTTAGTTATTAATATATGAGTCTGGCATCAAAACCTTACATTCAAATACATGTGGTAAGATGAAAAATCAACCATTAAATAAATAAATGATCTTCATTTACTATAAATTGTAGATCTATTTTCAAAGTTTGGTATGCATTTTGCATGGCATATTCATAACACATTTTCTTGTATTTTAGCTGTTAATGCTAATAAGTGTCATTCTGGGATAATCTTTTAAAAATATGATTGATTAATTTCTTTAGCTCTTTTTTGACAATGACAGCTGTGACTTGTTCCAAGCCATCTGCTTTGATTGGGGAAGAAGCCTATTTACATTTGGTACATTTAGGTGAGTGGTAGCAAAGAAAACAACCTAAAAGGCCTGTATCCTTCAGGCACAGCAGAGTAGGAGAGGAGCTGTGAAGCAGCATATTCTGATCAGCACTGAGGCAGAAAGCAAGAAACCATGGTTGAAAGCAATTGGAAGTGGAATGAGATGTACAGAAGGCAACCTTTGAGGCTAGGTGTGGGAGGAAGGAAAAGTTATGCCACTACAAGATGCTTTTACTGACCTAGATCTTTATTCCCTGAACCCTAAACCCCTTTTCATCACTCTTCTTAGATCTGCTGGGTTCTGCTCCAGTTGCAGTAGAGATAAAAGTCCTAGCACCACAACTTAAAATTTGAATAAGCTTTCCTGTACGACTATTTATTGTTAGATGTAGCAGTTAGGTTCTGGTACAGTGCTATTCAATTGGTAAGTTATTGATTTTTTTAAAAAGTTTTTTGAGCTAACTTGAGGGACTATGAGGTTGTCTTCAAAAAGTTCACGGAAAGGGCCAACCCGTGGCTAACTTGGGAGAGTGTGGTGTTGATAACACCAAGGCCGTGGGTTTGGATCCTTATATAGGAATGGCTGGTTAGCTCACTTGGGAGAGCCTGCTGACAACACCAAGTCAAGGGTTAAGATCCCCTTACCAGTCATCTTTTTTTTTTTTTAAAGTTCATGGAAAGATTGGGCCGGCCCGGTGGCGCACTGCTACAGTGCGCCGCTTGGAAAGTGCGGTGGCGCTCCCGCCGAGGGTTCGGATCCCACATACAGACCGGCTGCTCACTGGCTGAGCGAGGTGCGGGAGCAACACCGAGGGTTGCGATCCCGTTGCCGGTCCCGGTCCGGTACAGGCGCGACACTGAGGGTTGCAATCTGTAGCCGGTCACGAAAAAAGACAAAAAGGAAAATAAATAAATAAATAAAAATAAAGTTCATGGAAAGATTAATATCATCTTTTAATTCCATTTTCCCATGAACTTTTTGAAGTCTCTTGTATAAGCACCTATTATAAAATTACCTATTGGGGAAAGTAGATAACAATCTGACAAGTTTTGTAATAAACAAAATGAGTACAGCTTATAAGCTCATCCTGATAATATTTAACAAGGATATTACGTTTTTTTAAATATGGGAAATAAATGTCACATGTCTTCATTATTTCTAGAGTAGAACCTGAATGCCCTCAAATTATTGCATATTACTGTTTTTTCAAACTTGAATAATCTTAAACCATTTTTCTCTTGTAGCATCTCAAACTAGTGCTGTTTAGAATCAGTACACAATTAATTGTCTGGTCATGTTGAGAACCTGAATTGAATGACACAGATTTCTACTGGGAAGAAATCTGTTTGAGGAAAAGGAAACTTATCAATTACCAAATTCCATTCTTCCTTCCTCTTTAGGGCTGCCTCACCACTCTAAGATTAGATTCATTCTTGCTTAACTTTCAAGTCAATGCAGTAATATTCTAACTGTGTATTAAGATGGAAGAATAGTTTTAATATCTTAGAAGTTTGAGAATTGACTATTTCTTACTAGCTACCTGTCTAAAAATGGCTTCAATGAAAAATATATTGAAAGTTATTTTGAAATACATACTGTCTAAAATCCCTTGGTAATTTGTTGTAATCAAATGGTTGTTCAAATACTTTTAAAACAAATAATGTAAACTCATTTATAAAATCTGGGGGAGGGGGCTGAATAATCTTGTCATTTTAACAGCTATTACAGTTCTGATATGTTTCTTTATTGTTTATCAGATACACATTTTAAGTATTCATTCATTGTATTGAATGCTTATTTTGTCAGGCCTTGTCCTAGGCACTCAGGGTTACAGCACTTACAATGTCTGAACTGTGTGGAACTTATATTCTGTGTAAACAAAACAGACAATAAATACTTAATATGTCAGGAGGTGATACATATTGGAAAAGATAAAGGAAAGTAGAAAATTACTAGTTTATATCAAGTGGTTAGGGAAGACATTTTCCGATATGGGGACATTTGAGTCACCTGCAGGAAGTAAGTGAAATATGTAGATATCTGGAGAAAAGAGTTCATGAACAGAGGAAGCTGAAAGTACATACACCTTGAGGCAGGAACTTTCTTGCTATGTTAAAGAATAGCAAGGAGGCCATTGATCATAGGGTACGTACAATTTTTTATTTGTTAGCCATTACATTTATAAAATATAGATTAATTCTAAGCAACAGAAGCTTCATTAGGCAATTCACATAGGAAAGGGAAGCAAAGTGGTATAGTGGAAAGAACGTAAGAGTAGTAAACATGAGACCTAGTTAGAAGGCGAAATGACCTATATCACAGAAGATTAAAGAATCAGAGTCCTGCAATGACTAGTTATGAGTGTAGGTTGGGAGAAGCTCAAAATTCTATTTACTGAAGGAAATCTTGAAAAAAAAAATTGGAACATTGTTTATCTGATAATAAATTTTCCCTATGACCCTGAGACCTTGGGCCTCAGTTTCCTCACATATAGTTAAGCTTAGATTAGGTAACACTGAGGTCTTTTCAATAACTTTTTGAAAGCTCTTTCATGCAGCAAACAGAAAATGAAGGAAAGCCTCCCCCAACTCCACAATACATTCACTAATTTGCTTATAAACTACCTGTTAACGAACTTGAATGCAGGTGCTTTCATTCAGTGCCTTGCATTACATTTTCTGACCTATTGGCTCCAGGTGTGTTCAGTCCTAAAACCTATTCACACTTGTGTAAATTGAGCATTGTATCTGAAAGAATAGCTAAAATTTACTTATAAGGATACATAATAGCAGTGTTTTGCTAACACTACATATTGAGCCACCTATTGAGAGAGAATATATTGTCACCTACTGAGGGTGTGCAGTTTGACACAAACTAGAAGGGCAAAAAGCCATTAATTGAACTACAGATAGATTCTTTCCTTGTTAGGGAGATAGTATGCAAAATTTTGCAATTCCAGAATTTAGGAAGAAGGGTGCTAGCTTTAAGTCTATTTAGTGTGAATAGGCAGGAAGGACAGAAAAAAAAAAATACTGCATTTTCAAAGGAGATTCCTACTTAGTTCTAAAATTTAGATACTGGTCCATTTTAATAGGCTGTATAAACATGACTTGGATACCTAGGTCTGGCTTTGTCCAGATATTCTCTATATTTTAAAAGGAGATCAAAAAAGGGGACCTTTTCTCTGTTGGAGATTTTTTTTAAAGCTCTGTGAAGCAAAGAGTTAATTTTTTGATGTTGTGGTTGGTAGCAGTCCTCAGATTAAAATATGCTTAAAGGCTATCCTTTTTTTTTGTTTTTTTTTTAAGTAGAAACTATCTCAGCTTCTAAGAATATGTGTTCTTGACATCCTTTTTCCTTATTTCAGCTGAGAAAAAAGCCCCAACTGCCTACTTTGGACATGGAGAATATGACTTTTCATGAGAGAACATTCTAGTCTTGTGCATATTTATTATACTGTGACTAAAGCCTTTTCACTCCTACTGTATTTCTGCAGTGATAGGCATACATTTTTTTAAAAAAAATCTGTACTAGAAAATGTAATTAACCAGAAAATTTCCATTCTTTAAGCATGCCAATTAACTGAGATATTTACCATAGTTAGAAATTTGGCCTGTCCAGAAATGGCAGTTAGACTCCATGTTGAATTGCTAATTCTATCAGTTGTTATTGTTTTCCAGAAGCACTTTGCAAAGAATCCTGAAATTTGTGATTAGGCTTAGGAAAGAGGTGTGATTGATCAGTGGCATATACCAAGATTGCAAGGAAAGGGGCTGGCCAGTTACCTCACTTGGGAGAGCGTGGTGCTGACAACACCAAGTCAAGAGTTAAGATCCCCTTACCAGTCATCTTAAAAAAAAAAAAAAGAAAAGGCAAGGAAAAGGCATAGTAAATCACTTGCCACGTCCCTGAACTGTACTCAAAATTTATTCTCCAGGGAACAGCTTCACTAAAAATATTCTATTGATTATTTCCTTTAATAATGCTTTTTAAACTTTTTAAAGACTGTGAAATATTTTATCTTTCTAAAAATGTATGCAAATAATATAGTGAGCATCCATGTACTGACCACCCAGATTTACCAGATTTTCACATTTTGCTTTGAGCACTTTTTTTTTTTTTTTAAGAGAAATAAAACATTAGAGTTGAAGCCTCTCATTAGTTCTATTCAATCAGAATTTCATATACAGGTTTTTATTGTTCCCCTGTGGTTTCCTTCCTACTGTAGTTAGTTGAGAAAGCAGAGATGGGGGGAATAAATGTTTTGATAACTGAAGTTTTTTAGGTTTTTTTTTTTTTTCCTTTTTGTCTTTTTTCGTGTCCGGCAACGGATCGCAACCCTCAGTGTTGCACCCGCACCTCGCTCAGCCAGTGAGCGGCCGGTCTGTATGTGGGATCCGAACCCTCGGCGGGAGCGCCTCCACACTCCCAAGCGGCGCACTGTAGCAGTGCGCCACCGGGCTGGCCCTTGGTTTTTATAATTTATTTATTTAAATTAAGTCCAGCTTAGTATACTCAGATGAAATGAAAAGTTTTTCATTTATTTATTGCTTAAATTAATTTTATTAAGGATATAAGTGAGTTATTTGAGGGAGTTTTAAAAATAGAATCCTACTTTGCCTACAGAAAAGTTTTCAGCAATATATAGCAAGTCTTTTAGAAGTTATGTGTCTGATATTGTTGGAATATACTTCCTTCACATCTTTTTCCAAAGAAAGCCTTTTTCAGGCAGCAAAAATCTAAAATGCTTAAGTTGGCTTAAGCTAACTTATGTCTGATATTTTGAAGTAATTTTATGACAATCAGAGTTATGAACAGAACAGTGAAGAGAAATCTGATTAAAGGAGATTTAGATCCAAGTAACTAAGTTGGCTTATTACTGTAATTAGTATAAATGTTAATTAGCAGATGCATAAGACTTGGTTATGTCTTTATGTCTGATGTAAGCTCCTAAAGGGTTAGACTCATGTCTTTTATATCCTCCTCATACACACACGTACATACCCCACACACAGTGTAATTAATAATTCTGTAAAATTTACCAGCCAATAAAACTGTCTATAGTACAAAGAAAATTAAGGTAGCATTTTAGTACTTGGTCAAATTTTCACAACCAGGTTTTGTCCTAGCTAGTAAAACTAACTGCATAATATATGGCAAGCATCATAACTAGAAAATTTTAAAATCTGTAAAATAATAGAGGTTATATTCTTCTAAATTCCCTTTTTAAAAAAAAATTTGGGAATCTACATATTATGATCTAACTATTTTGACAGCTGGACTATTAAAAAGAGGTGGAATTTAGATTTTTTGATAGTACAAATGAAGTTTCTTGTTCAAAGTCCAAACATCCTTACACATTACATTGTTTCATTGGAATTTTAAAATATTGTATTATCACTACAAAATAACTGTCATTAACTGGGACTTGAAATCTCATTTGGAAAAAAAAAATCTTGAAAAAGAAAAAGATTGTAGCCTTCCAAAGATGGTATTTGTCACTTTTTACTATAAAATTGTATATACCGTTTCTAGCATCTTGGTTATCCTTCTGTTCTTTAACTCTGGTTTTGGGGACTAGAACTTGTGGTATCAGAAAAAAGGCTCGAACTAGTTACAGATTCTTTAATGTTCCACTTGTTTGTTGGCAGATGTTTAGGCAGCGTCACACTCTGCTATGTTTTAGTTAAATATAAAACTCAAATTCCAGTTATTGGAGGGGAGAGTGTTTAGTTCTAATGTTTGTAAAATACTATTAAAAATGGATTCCTAATGGGGAAACTTTTGGGAGAAAGATGCTTTAAAATTGTAAGCATTCTAGAAGTTTGTAAGGCTTCCTGCAGGTCGTACCCATTACACAAATAATTACAATCATAGTCAAAACCCCAGAGGCTCTGCAATTGCCTGTGAAAGGCCTTTAAAACAAAAACAAAAAAAACCCGCAAAATCCAGAAATCAAGCTGTGAAAAAGGCACCGGAGGGAACTGTTCTTGGAGTAGAATATGCCCAGTACTGTCTTCCTTCTCCACTCTGCCTGAATGTTTCCTTTCACTTTGTTTCAATCTGTGAAAGATTAATATATTTTGATAAGAATCTTTCAAATATACAAATATCTTTAATAACCAGTTATTTATACATGAATATGCCATTTCAACAGAACAGCTGAAATAACCGTCCCAAAAGGATGGGAGTTTTTTTTTTTGTTTTGTTTTGTTTTTCCTTTTTGTCTTTTTTACCGACCGGTAACGGGATCGCAACCGTCGGTGTTGCGCCCGCACCGCGCTCAGCCAGTGAGCGGGAACCGGTCTCCACATGGGATCCGAACCCTCGGCAGGAGCGCCTCTGCGCTCCCAAGCGGTGCACTCTCCAGTGCGCCACCGGGCCGGCCCAGGATGGGAGTTTTGATTAAGGAATATAACGATCATTTTGCAATTTGGGACACTTTCAGGGATTGGACAGCTTAAGGCAGATGCTAAAGTGGAAGAGCAAATCCCAAGGAAACTGAAGGGGAATTGTTAGGAGGTATGGGGAAAGGACACAGAAAGGAAAATGCCACATCGTGTATTTCAAATTTTTGCCTAACGTTCACTTGTCCCAAAGATTACAGATGAGAAACATCTTCTTCTACTCTGCTCCCTGATTTCCAGCTGTTAGGATCCAAAGCTCAAGCTAGTACCATTTGGATTATAAGTAAGCTATATTGTCAGGTCATTGGACTTCTGTGGACTAGCTTAAGGACCTCACCACTGAACAGCACTGTCCAATAGAAATTCAATGTATAAAACATATGTAATTTAAACTTTCCTAGTAACCAAGTTTTAAAAAGTAAGAAGATACGAGTGAGATTAAGTTTAATAATATATTTAATGCAGTACAGCCAAAATATCATTTCAATATATGATTGATGTAAAAATTAATAAGATATTTTAATTTTCTTATGCCAAGTCTTTAAAATCTGGTGTATATTTTACACTTCAAGCATATCTCAATTCGTACAGCCAAAATATCATTTCAATATATGATTGATGTAAAAATTAATAAGATATTTTAATTTTTTTATGCCAAGTCTTTAAAATCTGGTGTATATTTTACACTTCAAGCATATCTCAATTCAGACTAGCCACATTCCAAGTGCTCAGTAACCAATGGCTATCATTTTGGACAGTGTAGGTCTAGAACATAGTTTTAGAGTGAAAATATTTCTAAAGTTGTAAATAATAGACAAAATTTTGGAACACAGTTTAAAAATTAGTTTAAACTCTGAGCCTTGCTTTTTTCCCCCTTCTGTAAAAGCAGGTTGTACTAGGTGAGCTCTAAGATTTCTTTCAGTTCCAACATTATATGTATCTAGAGAAATGAACTAATAGCTTTTATCAACAGTATCCTACAGAATTTCTTCTTGTATAATTAAACTACTCACTGATCAGATTCAATTAAGAATATTTATTTCGTTTGAGCATAAATGCTAAAGCCACATTTCAAACTAAGGTCTGTATTGTGAAGCTATGTTCTCTCCACTCCCTCTCAGTCCCAGGAATTTTCGTGGTGTCAAGATAGCAGATAAAATGTTGAGACTAATTACATTTTATAAGCAGCAACTTCATTATTGAATAGCGATAGGCCAATACTGTATTTACTATCATAAGGTACATAATTTAATAATTTCTTTTCCTCACATTCTTTGTCTGGACCACTAGACTTCATATTGATGTCACTGATCTCATAGTGTGTTTTGACCAGTTTCATAGCTCACCTCTTTCTCTTGACTTTCCTGGTAGTTTACAATGGGGACAGAAAGTAGCATTGGGGTAATACAAACATACTAACTGTAAATCCTTTGATTGTAAGATCAAGAAGCCTGAGAGAAAATTTGCAGTGAGAATTTAACAGTGACTGGGGAGAAAAGGGGCTCTTCCTCATCTACATGTTTTACCTAATTCTCAAGGTAAAGACTGTTTTTTTTAAAAGAAGAGGTTGCAGACTGGTGACCTGTGTGCTGTATGCAGGCCAAAGGTGTGTTTTCACCAGGTGTTTTCCCTTTTTGGCAAAGGAGTAAACATTTAAAAATTGATATTTTACAATAAATTATAGATTTCCTATTTCTCTTGAAAAATGAGAAGGTCTGTTAACACTCGGCTCATATCCTTCATGGAACTGTCTAGCTGCTGCCTCCCTGAGTTGGTGAATGGGGTATGTCAGTGCCCCCACCCCCAGTCATCCTGTACTCTCCCATTTCTCTCATTTGCATTTCCTGCCTGGCCCTGTAGACACAGTCATGTGTCGTTTAACAACAGGGATATGTTCTGGGAAAGGCATCAGGCAATTTTGTCATTGTGAACATCATAGAGCGTATTTACACAAACCTAGGTAGTATAGCCTACTACACACGTAAGCTATCTGGTATAGTCACCATCATATACGTGGTCTGTCATTGATCAAACGTCATTATGTGGTGTGTGACTGTATTTGAATTTATGACCCCTGTTTTAAAGTGTACATAATAGACTCAGCAAAATTCTAGCTTATTTGCCTGCATTTGCTGTTCTATGGACAGTCACTTTGAAGCTTATGAAGAGACATTATGGTGTATTAAATCATGTAAGCAATTGCTAGACAGTATTTAGAATGGCCACAGATCCTTCTCCAAGGGAAGGGAATAAATATTTGTCAAGGACTTCATATTATGCTTTATAGTGTAATGTCTTATTTAATCAGTTAATCAGTCATAATTCTGAGCAGCAAGTAGTAGTATCATTTTATGTATTAGGAAATGAGGCCAAAGTCTCACAGTTAATAAGGGGTAAAGCCGGGATTCATATCCCACTCTTTCCCAAAGCTCATGTTCTTTCCACTACGATGTATTGCCTCCCTTTCAGTTCCAATAATTGTTTGAAATTCTTAGATTATATGTTTGGTCTCCAGCACATATGAGGGTAGTTCAGAAGTTTTGTGGAAAAATAGAATTGGAAGAAACACGAATCTTTTCATGAGCTTTTTGAAGACTTCTTGTATACTACCAGTTTCCAGGCCAGAAAAGCATTTTCATCCTAACATGCATTGCTGTTTTTATTTCATATTAGGAAAGTTGGCAAGCACTAGATAGTTCCTTTGCTTTCCCACTTAGTTGCTTGTGCTACTTGATGGTTGATAATAGAATCAATACGGTATTCTGAGGTGTCTCTGTTAGCAAAAGAGAGCATTTTTTTCTTTGATACTATTGCTAACCTTTTCTCTCTCCTGGACATACATTCCCTTCCAAATGGCAATAGAAGCCATCTATTAAATGTTTTATTTTTCATTCAGAAAGCATTTATGATACATACGTCTGATCAAAGATCCTGGGAGAAATTCTAAAGGACAGGATATCTGCCTTCAAAAATTTATACTTAAAAAAAAAAAAACTAGAGGGAAATTATGTAACAAATCAATACCTCTAAGAGAGTAAACTACACCAAAAAAAGAAAAAGAACAAGGGGATACAAATAAGGGTGATTGCAGAAGGGAGTAGTCACAGCTGGCAATTACTTAGTTGTCATCAAAGTCTGGCTATGCTAAAAATCATCAGGAAGCAAAGCCCACTCTTACTTTCAGAAGTAATAAAGACATACATCATGTGATGTTAAAACCATAGCGTGGGAGGTCTTAGCCTGTTCTTAGATGAAATCCTGAGGCCAAAAACACTGTGAGTAATAATAATAAAAATAACTTGAACTTCTCACCCAAAACAAACACAACTTTTTAATCTGACTCTAAAAAAATACTTGTGGACATTTAGCAAGTAATTTATCTTTTTTTCCTCTTCATGGTTTGCATTATATAAGTTATGGAATTAGTATGTACTCTTCTCTTTAGGTAGTTTAGATCATTATTAGAGATCCTAAATTTATATCAGCCTCCAGTTGATGGTCACATTTTCTGTCTTGTTCTAGTGCTATTTTCATATCATGCCAGACACGTTGGCAAGTGGTAGACATTTCCTATGCTTTTGTACTCTGACCCTTTCTTTTTCCTTCTCAGTTATTTTTTAACCGTTTCACAGTCACTGACAATATTTATTAAATCTAGAGATGAGTGGGATTGTTTTATTTTTTTTTGAAGGCATAAAAAACAGTCCTGTTTAGTGAAATAGTTTCCTTTTGTATAAGTTATGTAATAATTTGATTCCAGACTCGTCTTTTTTAACATTCTTAATTTTAGACTATTGCAGAGCTCATAAACAACTATTGGTTTATACAAATAAATAGTTGATTTTTTTTTTGGCAGAAGAATAAACTTTATTGAACCCCTCAACCCTAGTGGGGTTTTTTGTTTTGGGGGGGCAGAAGAATAAACGTTATTGTATATAAATAAATAAATGTTTTAGGACCTATACTGCTAATGAGAAAAGTGTTTTCTAGCACTGTCATGAAAATATTGGTGTATTGTAATTGAATTAAGTTGTTTAGACCAAGGCTGATTGTAGACACAATTACGAACTGAGAGAAATTGGTCTTCTTTACCAGCCAGCTGTTTGCATGCTGCGTAGCATAGTTTTTAGTCCCTTTCCCCATCCTAACTTATGAAGGTGTTTGTTGAATTAAGTTGTTTAGACCAAGGCTGATTGTAGACACAATTACGAACTGAGAGAAATTGGTCCTCTTTACCAGCCAGCTGTTTGCATGCTGCGTAGCATAGTTTTTAGTCCCTTTCCCCATCCTAACTTATGAAGGTGTTTGTCTCCTCTCCTTGCGGTATATTCTGAGGTCATGTTTTTGTTTTTTATTATAAGAACACTTTTTTTTTTTTTTTAAAAAGATGACCGGTAAGGGGATCTCAACCCTTGGCTTGGTGTTGTCAGCACCATGCTCAGCCAGTGAGCAAACCGGCCATCCCTATATAGGATCCGAACCCGTGGCCTTGGTGTTATCAGCACCGCACTCTACCGAGTGAGCCACAGGCCGGCCCTTATTGTAAGAACACTTAATATGAGATCTACTTTCTTAAGAAGATAATTTTTTAAGTGTACAATGCATTATTGTTGACTGTAAGTAAAATGTTGTATAGCAGATCTCTGAAGTTTATTCATCTTTCTTGACTGAAACTTTGTGCCCATTGATTAGTAACTCCTCATTTCCCACTCCTCCCAGCCCCTGATAACCACCATTCCACTCTGATTTTATGAATTTGACAGTTTTATATACCTCATATATATGGAATCATGCAGTATTTGTCTTTCTGTGACTGGCTTATTTTACTTAGCATAATGTCCTCAAGGTTCACCTATACTGCTTTTTAAAGGCTGAATTGTATTCCATTGTATGTATATACCACATTTTCTTTATCCACTCATCTGTTGATGGACATTTCAGTTGTTTCCACATCTTGGCTGTTGTGAATAGTGCTGTTGTGAACATGAGATTGCTAATATCGCTGCAAGATCCCGCTTTCAGTTCTTTCAGAAAATACCCAGTAACGGGATTGCTAGATCATATGGTAGTTTTATTTTTAATTTTTTGAGGACCCTCCATCCTGTTTTCCATAGCAGCTGTAGCATTTTGCATTTTGTATTTCCACCAGCAGTGTGTAAGGGTACCAATTTCTCTACATTCTCATCAACACTTGTCATCTTTTGGTTTTTTGTTAATAGCCATCGTGGCAGCTGTGAGGTGATATCTCATTGTTTTCTTGATTTGCATTTCTGTGATTATTAGTGATATTGAACATTTTTCCATGTCCTTTTCGGCTATTTTATGTCTTTTTTGGAGAAATGTCTAAGTCCTTAGCCCATTTTCTTAATCAGTTTTCATATGATGGAGTTGTGGGAGTTCCTTGTATATTATGGAGATTAACCCCTCAGTAGATATGAGAGTACTTCAGAAAGTTTGGGGAAAAATAATAGAATTAAAAGATAATACAAATCTTTCCACAAACTTTTTGAAGTACCCTCATATAGTTTGCATATATTTTCTCCTATTCTGTAGGTTGCCTTTCCACTCTGTTGATTGTTTCCTTTGCTGTGCAGAAGCTTTTTAGTTTGTGAGGTCATGTTTTTTTATGTCATTAAACATTAGTAGGTTGACCAAGTGGTGTGGTGGATATGGTTGTTGTCTATTCAAATAATCTCTCTCTTTTTAACTGTTACGGAAATTTCCATCATAAAATTATTTCCTGTTGCATTTTTCTACCTCAGCTTTCCTGGCCTTCTAGTAGAATGTGTCAACTTAGGTAAATTATATTTTAATTATGAAAATAGTTATTCCCAAAGAAATGGCCAATGGTTTTTTTCCTACAGTGTTTTGGAGTAGGTCTTTATATTATCACTTTGTTTTCTATATGCCATGTAATGTATAACAAAAACAATTATAATGAGAATAAAACTTTGAAGTAACTATTTTTATCTTGTTTTTATTCTATCACAGTAATTTACTGTTCTATGATTATACAGATAATACACATGACTTAATTTTTTTCTTGTGTTTCAACAGAAGGAGAATATATTAAAATGTTTATGCGAGGTCGGCCAATTACAATGTTCATTCCATCTGATGTTGACAACTATGATGACATCAGAACAGAACTGCCTCCTGAGAAGCTCAAACTGGAGTGGGCGTATCCTTCTCTACTATGACAGCAAATTTGTTTGCTTTGTCTCTAGTTTAAGAAAAATTAGTTTACCTGGTCTTTATCTGTCTTTATACCAAAACAGTAAATATAATAAAAATAACAACCACTCAAGAAATTAAAAAGGAGACATCATCTCTAATCCTTTTACATATTATATATGTTTTGCTGTTAGTAATTTAAAGCCATCAAAATTAATACTGTATATTTGGAAAGGGCAAGCAGTGTTCCATGAACAACATGGCAGGTACTTGTGGTAGAAAAGGCACTAGACTGAAATTGGAAGACTGGTGTTTGAGTTTGGACTGTCCACTTACCCCTTGTGAACCTTAACTCTCTGTACTTATTAAAGGGATTAATAACCCCTACCTCACAGGACTGTTGTAAGAATTAAATAAGAAAACATCAGTTAAGCATTTTGTAACCTGTGAAACGATGTAGGATGTGAATTATTTTATTAAGAGCTCAAATTAACAAGGTTGATTCCAATTCCAGAATTAACTTCTCAGCCAGACTTTTTAAAAAAAAATTATTTAAAAGAGAGTTCTGGTGATTTCACCTAGAAATTCTCACTTCTCTTAGACTCTCTAAGAAACTCAGTGAAGCAGAAAGGAACTAATAGTTTGAACTCTGCTATCTGCGCCATTCACCTACACCCCCTCCCTACCCTTCTTGAATTATTTCCACCTTTAGGCAAAAATCAGCTTAAGAAAACTCGTCAATCCTGTAATTCTGTACAACATCTTTTTAACGAATATTCTGTATACTAAACTGTGCTTGGCTATCCCTAATTCATCATTTAGGT
Organism: Galeopterus variegatus; assembly: GCF_000696425.1. Taxonomy (NCBI): domain Eukaryota; kingdom Metazoa; phylum Chordata; class Mammalia; order Dermoptera; family Cynocephalidae; genus Galeopterus; species Galeopterus variegatus. The sequence continues at coordinate 641,315 of NW_007726622.1, read as the reverse complement.
CCAGCATAAATGTCACTTTCTCAGATAAGCCTTCTTTTGCTTTCTCCCTTCTCTTTCTCTCTCTCTCTCCATCTAAATTAGGTTCTCCATTTATGCTTCCTTCTGGCGTCCTGTTATTTTTTTCTCCCACAATTTGTAATGATATATTTGGTGATTATTTCTGTCATCTTTGCCAGAGCATAAGTTCCAGGGACACAGGCCCTACATTTGCTTTGTTCAGAACAGTATGCTCAGCACTGTGCCTGTAATTATTAGGAACTCAATGTACATTTGTCAGGTGAATGAGGAAACCAGATTTAAACACATTAAGAGACTCAGGGTTGCAAAAGGGATAATATCAAGACAAGTTTTCTAGTTATAGTCTAGTCCTTTTTTCTTTATACCATGAAGAGTTAATTTAACATCTTGAAAATTATATTTATTAAAAACCTTGACTCTCTTTCTTTTAAGATATGGTTATCGAGGAAAAGACTGTCGAGCAAATATTTACCTTCTTCCTACTGGGGAAATAGTTTATTTCATTGCATCAGTAGTAGTACTATTTAATTATGAGGAGAGAACTCAGCGACACTACCTGGGTCACACTGACTGTGTAAAATGGTTGGTATCCTTTAACATTGGTTCATTTTGTTCATCCGTGCCCTCATTTTGTATTTTTTAAATTTGAGTTTTATTGAAAATGATTTCTTGTGGAGAACTCAGAATGTAGAGATATTATAGGCATTCTGTAGATTATATTTTATAAAGAAAAAAGGACTCACAGTCCTCCAAAACATTTGGTGTGGTGTCAGCAGCAATAAAATATACCTCGCTGCCCCCCATAAATCTTGATTGGAACCTCTTCTGCTTTCTCAGGTCCCTTATAGACCTCTTCTTCTGGTCTGTAGTATAAAATACCTGTGGGGCAGACTAGACTTTTATAGGTTTCTGAGAGTGATTATTGGTTACTCTGTATGTATAGAGGATTTGTCCTATGCAGATATATTTTGGATTTCAGCCTTTTCTATTTGGGAGAAAGAAATCTTGGCTGAGTAAGGATCATAAGTATTCCATAGGATGTCGAACTGTAAAAATGTGACAACTCCTTTCAAATGTGTATGCATATTTTTAAGTTACTTAATAAATTTTGCTACTCCTTATTTAAATTCAATCACTTATTGCTTAAGTCCATTTTCCCATATTTAAAAGCTGCTCCTCTTTATGTCTATAGTATTCTGGCAACTATACCTATCTAGAAAAAATTTACTCCAATATGTGAATATTAGAATATTATATAGATATTGTTGAACTTTAAGAGATGATTAAAATATTGCCTTTTATGCTTGCAGAATAATATATGCTCAAAATTATTTATTACAGGATTGTTTGTGGTAGTAAAGATTAGAAAAAGCCTAAATATCTTTCATTTGGGAACTAGTGAGGTTGTGGTGCACACCATGCATCTATAAAGAAAGAATGAGAAAGTGCTTTAGGTATTAATATGGAAAGATCCCTAAGATATACTTCTAAGTGCAAATATTAAAGTGCAGGAGGATGTGCACAGTGTTCTACCATTTGTGTAAGAAAGAGGTAGACAATAAATGTTTATCTTGGTTTCCATACAAGTAAAAATTTCCTAGAGTTATTAATAAAAAGAAAGTAATTGCAGTAATTACCTGATAGGGCTTACAGGGGTAAGGATAGAGGTGAGGTGGATGAGATCTTAGCAGATAGCGCAGATAGGAAAGAGACTTTTCTCAGTATGTCTTTTATAGCTTTTGATATTTGAACCATGAAAATGTTACCCAACCCAGAAATTTTAATTTAAAAAATTTGTTTAAAAAGAGAAATCTGAATTAAATATGGCAAAATGTTAATGTTAGACTTCTAGTTACTTTAAATGTAATTGACCTCAATATAAGACAAAAGCCATTAAAGCTGTTGAAAAATTCTAGCCTTCTTAGTAATCAAAGAAATTAAAATAAGAAACCGTTTATACCAATCATATTATCAAAGCATTTTAAAAGATATAATTCTTAACATGGGAAAATTATAGTGAAACTTTCTGAACATTTTTATTTCTTAAGACAATTTAAATTGATACTACTTTTCTGAAAATTAATGAACAATATGTACCAAGAAGCAAAAAATTTTGTATTCTCAGTTGAGCTTACCCCTTGTTTGCAAGACATAGAAAGATTCTAATCTATGGACATGAAGACAGCTTTTAAAAATTTCGCTAATCACTTGTATGTGTGCCGTGAGAA